>NC_141028.1:51850000-52015000 GCF_052040795.2 Danio rerio | reverse complement strand
CTCGCCCTAAAGACTCCATTGATATCTTCAATTGACCATGCCACCAAGGTAAACAACGGTATCTCTAACTCCTGGATATCTACATTGCAGCATAGTTCAGCTGCAACCTTGATCGAGCACCTGTCTTTTTCTTACCAAGTGCTCCTTCAGATCCTACTTAGTTGGTTTAGTGGTGTTTGATCAGGGTTGTTGAGCTAAACTCTGGATATCCCATTTACAGATCTCTAGAATGTAAACAGTGACTTGTAAGTTCTTATGTAATAAATAAAGATAACTCGTATGGATTTAATTTTTTCAAATGGTCTTTATGTATAGAAATCTGCAACTATCCATGTCACTTGGAAAAATCTCAATATAGATAACTGTAAACATTGAATAACATTCTGAAAAATATCTAACTTGCCATTGATTGATGAGAACTTGCATTTAATTCAGTTTACATTCACGAGATTTGTAAATAAGTTCGGACTAGTACTTTAGTAATTTAGAGATATCTATAATTGAAATAACAGTAAAAAGTAGATTGCGATAAAAGATAATAAATTGTTATGATGTAATAGACTACTCAAAATCCAATTAGAGATATCATTAATTGACCCTTTTGTCAAGACAATTTTAACATGTTTAACGGTCATCAGCATCTTAAATCCTTGAGATTTTATTATTTAGATTTATTTTTTTTAATGTATGAATATTTATGCATACGTTATATCATCCTTGCATCAAATTACAAAAAACAAATTACTGCTTATGCGAGGCAATTCAAATGCAGCGTCTATGGGGACAGGACAGTAAATTTGACGTAGTTCTCTTTTCTGGCTACAGTTATGAGTCTCACACAATTTTGTTCCAAAGTCTTGATAACACCATCTCGATTGTTGCTTGATCGGATATGGATACAGTTGGAAGTTAATGAGAATTATTTAAATTTTTTAGGAAATTTCCCATTTATTGTATTTTATTAATGTCTACCATCACTCCAACCCCAATAGTCACAGTAATGTAAAAACAGTTCCGTTCTTTGTTATCTATTAAATTACCCAATAAATTGTATTTTTGAACACCTAGCCCCAACCATCACAGTACTGTAAAAATATGAATTATTGTTATACAGCGTCATAAAAAAAGGCTGCTATATTGATATGCATATCACACTTCCGGCCGGCCGCATATCCGATCTAGACTTTACCCACCATCTCTGAGTTTTTCTTTTATCATTTGAGCAAATGTGATCGTAAAAAAAACATTTATTGTTCTCTCCCATTTACTGCACTCCAAGCTAACCCAACTATAATGACTTTCGTACTGAGAAAGCTGGAAATGTGAAAAGCAGGCCCAGATTGGCTAATCGGGAGCACAGGGAGAATTCCCGGTGGGCCGGTCCGTTTTTTGGCCGTGAGGGCCGGTGTCCCTAGCTGCTTGCACTCTCAGCAGTCGCACTTTTTTTCATATATTGATTTATTTGACCATAGCTTCACTCTTTTTATTTATTATTTTGCCACAGCGCCGCTCTTCTTATTTATTTTCTCGCATCCCCGTAAGCAAAATGCACTGCAGCCTGCAGGTTAACTAACGTTAATGATGACGTAACGTTAACTATCATCATTCAACCCCAAACAGCGAATTCGAATAATTAATATCAATGAATAATACACCTGCTCAATGAAAATCAGATGATTTACTACATTAATAAATCAGACATAACTTGATCAGAAATCTAAAAAGGGGAAAAAAAGATTAAGCCATCAATAGAAAGTAATACTGTGTCTTGCAGCTCACAGTCTAATACTATTTTTTTCTCGTTGCATTAGAGTTATAGTGGACCAGTGGTAAACACGTTGTGTTACTACGCCATTCGACCTGTGTTCGAATCTCACATGGAAAATTAATATAATTTTTTTTTTTCATTTTTATTGTTAAGACATATAATACTGTTAGGGCTTTTAAACATTTGAATTTTTAAAGCAGCTGTTTTCTTGAAAAAGACGTGATAGTGTAATTAGAAACTGAATTGGAAATGACCTTATTTTAATATAGTCAGTCGTGAACTGAGGTGGGCCGGTCTGGCTTGAAACTCCAGAGCTGAAAATGAGTCCCAATCCGGCCCTGATGAAAAGGGTCCATTTTTTTTTTTTTTTTACAATTGTTATTACAGTTGGAGATTGCCAACTTAAATAAAACAAGCTAAATGCTAATTTGAAATCTTTATCTAGAATTAGGCTAGTATACAAATCAGTGACAGGTAAAATTGAAATTTGTACTCATTTGTAGATTCCCGAAAATAATTTTCAATTGAAGCCAAATGGAAGAATATGACGAATCACAACAGCATTGCAGATATCTTGAATATTACAGCTAATCAAAATAATGTTGTAGATTTCTTGAGTGCATATTATGACTATTCATTATCACATGATGTTGGAGCCATTTGTGATATTAATATATATTTATATTTTCTTTGTTGCATGATTGAATAAGATTAATAATATTATAAAGTATTATTCTGTGTCACTGATCGAGTGGTTTAGTGATATAGATTAACTCCACCTACATGTCACGTCAGCTCACCTGCTTACGGAAGGGCTCACAGGTGATGGGTGATCAGCTGACAGGAGTAGCGGGGAAACAGTTTTTTGACCGTGTTTGTTTGTATCATTTGTAAGACAAATAAAATTAATTTTGAGATATAAATGCTTGGACGCGTCATGAACATCACTGCTCCTGTCAAAATGGCTCCGTAGTAACTAGATGATGCTGGAGACCGTTATACATGATGTCCACATCTTAACTGTAACTATGATGGGTCAAAACTACAAAAACACGAGGGCATTAACGCTAAAAATGGCTTGCTATAATTTTTATTATTGGAAACATGCTTTACAAATCACTCAAAAAGTTGCAGAATGATGAAAAGCTGTACTTACTACTTCTCCAAGCAAGACAACATTTTCTCCTCTGACGACAAATATCCCTCGAGGTATGTCACCAAATTTTTTACCTACATGGATACGTTCAACTGTCTGATGCAAAACTAGATTGGCTGTGAAAGGAAAAAAAAAAGTGTTAAAATATAATTGTAGTTTTGCTAATAATAAAGAAAATAAAAAAGCTCACAACTCTTTTTTTCATACCATTCCAAACATGACCCCATTGGGAAAAACAAACAAACAAAATAAAAACATTTTGAATACAGGTATGGGCTGAAAAACAGCAACCAGACATTTTACACATTGAACAGAATTTTATTTAAGACCTCCACCTGAACACCACTTAATATTTTGAAGTAATAATAAAAATAGGCTAAATTAACGGCCTCTTTACATACCAAACTGATCTATACTTCTGAGGATGCCAATTAACGTTCTTCCATCTCGAAGCAGTACAAGGTGTTTTTCTGTGAAATGAAAACATTGTCAATCACAGGAATACCTTTTAACTCGAAGATATGTCAATTTCATCACGTGATCACCTAAAACACCTGCATTAAGGTAAATTAATCGAACTAAATAACTAGATAACTGGATGAGGCTACATAAAATAAAGGTAAGCTTGCGGAACAATAGAACAGAGCGTTAAGGTTATACTTGTCGGTTTACCACTAACATGACTTTTACAAACGCTCAGGCAGCCTAGTTAAACATCATTACAAAAAAAAACAGTCTCGCCGGTGTTCATTCACTCGAACACATTTCCTTATTTCGCAATTAACTTACTATCGATGTCCTCGATGAGGCTCGCGGTCCCTGGCATGTAATTCATTATGCTGACATTTGGGAATTGTTTTTTAAACACAAAGTATCAAGCCATGGACTATTTCAAACGCGTATCCTTTATTCCACAGGATGTTACGCAGAACCAAACGCTTCCGGTGCAAATTTAACCATTTCGGTTACCAATGGTTCAGGTCCATAGATATATATACGTTCAGGTCCCTTCGTATTTTTGTTAGTGTATTTACGTGAACTGACGACTATAGTTCGTTGTTTTTATTGAAAATCATAGATGATTATTTTGATGTTAATAATAAAACTTTGGAGCAAAATTTGTTTATTAATTTAATGATAATATATGGGAACAAAAATAGTCCAATTATACAGAAACCCTAAAAGACACACACACAAAATAAATAAAATAAAAATGAAATAAATAAATTAATTAAAAAGCTATAACAATGTATGCAATTTTAAAATCTTTTTCTTATGCGATTTTTTTTGTTGTAATTTCTATATCCCCTTATTTTTATTTTATTTTGTGTTTGTGTTTTTTTTTCTACTGATGTTCCTTTACTGTACAAAAATGTAAGCATTGTATTCCTATTTTTTTGTATGCTATTGTTCTCGTTATGCAAATAAAATAAAATAAAAAATCACAGATGATAGTGGTTAGATTACACAATTTGTTTGCTATCCCATTTACTAATCTGTTTGAGTCGGATCTTTAAAAGCAACCCGTTCACAAACCTTTCTCTCGAATTGACTGAACCACAAAAGATTAATGCAACGCACAGAACAGTGAAATTACAATGATTATAAATTATTAAATTATAAATCATTGTCCACGTTTATTAGTGTTGAAATAGAAGACTTACTGTATGGGCTGTATGTATATATATATATATATATATATATATATATATATATATATATATATATATATATATATATATATATATATATATATATATATATATATATATATACATATATATTGTTATTATTATTGGTTTTTGCCTCCTTTATTTTGTTCTGAATGTCATATAAATATCGTGACGTTATTTTATTATTTAAGCAAATTAGAACGCGAACATTTTTGTAATACTCTTTCATTCGTTTTTTTATTATTAATGCAAGAATGATACATACAAAACAATGCTTAGGTATACAAAGAATGAAAAGTATAAAAAATTATATAGATACAAAAACTCAATAGATAAAACAACAGAAAAAATAATAATATTACAAATAAATAATGCTAGGCCATCTCACAATAACTTATAAGTGTCAAACAAATACACGGTTTTAACAGCTTTTTTTGTTTTCACTCTCCTTAATGGTATTTTTTATACTTATTTAGTTATTTAAGTACCTCTTAAAACAGGTTTATGATTGCTAAATTTACATCGATGAATATGAAACTTTGTAAGTATAATCAGAAGATTAATAACATAAGTTTCAATTTCCAACTTCTTATCATAGTTGAAAAAAAAACATATTCATACAGTAAAAGAAAATTTCAACACTTCCAAAATTTGACAGCACTTCCATAACCATTTTGTATACAAACAATGGCAGAAAATATGAGGTACTGTTTCTGAGTATAATGAACAAACTGAACAATTGACATCCATGTCTTCGATAAATCTGGTTAAAAAGCTTAACAGGGTAAAATTTTTGTAAAATCTTAAATGATACTCTCTCATACGTTGCGCTCCAAGTTCACCAACTATGACGAAATCCCCTGCTGAGGAATCCGGAAATGTAAAAAGGGTTTTGTAAATATATCGAATTACCAATTGATTGCATTTTATTAACGCCCACCCGAACCCTAAACCTAACCCCCACAATAATTATTGTTGCTCGGTAATTGCATTGTAATGAAATATTAATTATTTTTAACTTCCGGCCGTACATGGAGGTGGCGTGAACAGCGTACATGTTTCCTATTGGCCAGTTGAGCTGTCAGTTAAGGGGTCGGCTGGTGAGTTGAAATGAAAGACAGTGCCGTGCTTCACCAGTGTAACACAAACATTGCAAATACATACCGTGGACGCATCTTGCTGCAGCATCTTGTGAAACGTGGTGGCGACAAAATAGTCTCTTTTAAGTAAATCTGTGATTAAAAGAAATTAAATTAGGGCAAAAAGAGTTAGTGGCGTTACAAGGAATGGCTTTCGATTCAGCTGGCAGCGACAGAGGCAGAGGTGAGGCTTCGTGGATCATGCATCAGCAAATGCAGCCTGAAACCAAGTCACCCTGGCCTTCAAGTTACAAGTCAGAGAACAATAACGTTAACTGGAACAACGGCATGGTAAGTCCTTTGTTTACAGATGTCGTCGAGGTATAAACACACACTACAGAAGCCGTTACCGCATTTCTATCATTCATGCGGCAAAAAATCAACTAGCTGGACGCCACTGACTCAGTAAGGCCCACTGGGTATGTTGATAAGTCGTAGGGTAAAATCACATGGTTTGTTTAACGTAATGTTTCCAGGTAAAGGCATACTGTATAACTGCGAAACACTAAAGTGTTGCGTGCAAATTTCATTGATGACACCTTGGGTTTAATACTTTTAAAGCATACAGATTTTTTTTTAATGGAATGTGTTTTCAGTAAGTCTTTTACCTTATTCTGAGCATAAACAATTAACTCACTGATATTGTGAAGAATATATGTTTATATAGCCAATTTCTTAGTGCAGGTCAACACTATCAGATTGGTTGCTAAAATGCAACCGTGTGTGGATCAATTTGGACTCGGTGGTTCTGAAATCTGACCCCCAGGACAAATTGCACTGCCCTTTGTGTGCATGCGCGTCACACGGTTGAACTTCGGGTGAACGCGATCCCTGTACGACATGTATGTTATACATGGAGTGTGTGTGAGTTTATTAGAGTTGTGGAGCGTTTAAAATATAATCAAGTTTATTATTTGATGTGCTAATGCTAAGGATTGTACCTTCAAAGTAACATTTAAAATTATGTTTGAAAAATAGTTTTTTTTTTTAAATTTTATTAAACATCACTTAGGCCAGGGCTAAAACTTTTTACTTCAGGACTCACCAATTTTGCAAGGGCCCTCTATACCTTACATTTCATCTTATACTCTACTTCACGTGAAAAGTGTTTCTTTCTATTTTATTTTATTCTTCCTCTGCATGTTCAACTCAAATTCACACATTTTACTTTACATTTTAGCTATTCTTTATTACTTAATGAAAACCATCTACTCAATTCTAACTTTTTAAAATAATACATGAATTAAATATTAAGTACTTAAGCTAAACTGGAATTGGGCGGTTTAAAAGACCAAAACAAAGACCGACTTTCTGGGACGTAATGCACATTTTCAGAGCAGAATATCTTACTTAAGCATTGTTTTTCAGAAAAAAAACAAGTTCACTTAGCATGTTTTTTTAATTTCTGCAAATGTATTGTATTTTTACGCTGTAAAAAATCCAAAAACTTACATACAGCACCTTTAAATTCTTCTTAACTACATGAACAAAAGTGGCTTTTAAACAGAGAACAATAGACCAATTACCAACCTACGTCACACATGACGTCACGCGGGTCCCTGGTTGCAAAAAAAGGCAGGCTGCAATAGGAAAGATGTCATGTTGTGCGGTAAGATGCCAAATTAGTAACTTTTATCATACACCACACTGCTTTAATGCTAACTGCAGACGTCTTGGCTAAAAGGGAGCTGAATGAAGTGACAACCTAATTAGAAATGCTGTACTCTGCAGTTGTCATGTCATATCAGGTAAGTTGACGCTATGCTGAATCAGACACATTACTCGTTTTTGATTGCAGAAATGATTTCAGCAAAAACTGTTACAAAGGTGAATTAAACTGCCGACACTGAATGCTAAGAATGAAACGTGAAAGTGTAAGTTACTGAGGTAAACTTGGTTTCATATTCACACATTCATTCAGTGACAACTTGTGACACACTCCCTATATTGTTTACCACGACACTTTGAATATTCGGTTTGAAATAACCTGCAAGTGTGACTTGAAAACAACATTAACACTGTTTATTTGACTGTGAACAATGTTGTACTGTGATAGTCATTGGCTGCTGATAAGATTTTGGCAGATAATACTTTTATGAAATTATATTATTAAGGAGAAAGTCTGAATGTGCGAATATAAAACTAACTTTACCTCTATGTGTAGGTTCACATATCCTGCCGTACAGGTGCAGTTCGTTGTCAGAATGCAGTCGTTTTGCGTGTTGGTGATTAATTACACGGGGCTTAGCTTGTATAACGTTAACTCCGTCTTCTTTCCTTGTCTTTGGCTATGCAGAACCTCTGTTTTTAGCTCTACATAGTGTTAAATCTGGTCATCATGGAGCATTATTTCTTGCACATGACCACACAGAACACTGTTGGCATCCAAAGACTTGTACACCTTTAACTTCTATCTTGTAAAATCACTTGGAGCTTCAATGAGATTGTATGTTTGGGGCTGGATGCTTAGTTATTTTGTCTTATCCAATATTCATTGGGAGGGTGCTATCCAAATGCACCTGTCAGACGAACGCCGCTCACTTTAACGTTAATTTTGCCGAATCACTGTGCTTATCACTGGGTGACGAGCTGTTATAATATGCTGAAAGCATTATGTAAATAATATATATAATGTGCAATTGATATATCTTATTTCTAAGACAACAACAGACTCTGTACTGCATCGGATGTCATTCCCTCGCTGTAAATGCTAGCGCTCCCGGTTTTTTCTGCCACCTCCCTGTGCGCGCATCCTGAATGTTTACAAACATGGTAATTGGTCTATAGAGTAAACATTTTAGTTTGTCTGTGCAGGGGCCTGTTTCAGTAAGGAGGTTCAAACAACTCGGAGTTTAAACTTGAACTCTGAGTTGATTTACCGAGAGATTAAAAACTCTGAGTTTTCAGTTTCAGAATAGCTGATCTGAGTTGGGTCAATCAACTTTGAGTAGACCAACTCAGAGTTAAGCGCGCACACCGTGACTATAAAAAGACATTATCAATGGAGCGCAGATATTATGAGTGACCATGGCAACATCTTAAAAAAAGAGATCACCATTTCTTTCCCCAGCTGAACTTGATCTGCTCATGCAAAGTTTTAGCAAATATGAGTGTATATATTTAAAAAGAAGCAACCATCAGTGAAACAAGGACAGTTAGCCTGGGAAAACAGCTGCTCAAGTTAATGCGTAATTTTTTATTTAAATTATTTAAACATTTAAGTATAATAAAATAAGTAATATAATGTGTGACGTTTATACTTTTTTCTAAACTTTTATACACGTTTATTAGTTTTAATAGATTTAACAGTGCACTTGTGTGTCTGCCTTTTTATTGATCAAGTGATAGAGGTTGATATAACATTAAGAACCTAAGCAGTGCTAAAAATAATTTTTAGACAGAATAATAATCCCTTTAATCTAGTAACAGTGCATGTCGAAGGTTAAGCTAAATATTTATGGAAAAAAGGACACGCCTTGTACGTGACTTTGTTCTGTGTGTGACAAAAATGTAGGCAATAGCTATGTTTCCATCAAAATACAGGCTTACATAAATTTGTGCAAAACTGGAATAATGCCTAAAAGATGCGAATAAAGCAGCGTTTTTATCGAGTCAAAGAGAACACAATTGTCATTTCCTGATTAACTTGCGCCAAATATCAAGAGTAAAAACAGAATTTACTGCGGTAGAACAAGCTGCGTTAATGATTTTTTATTTAATACTTGCGCCTCAGAAGACACAATGAACACGTGGGGGCGTTTGAAGCCAGACGCGGCCGATCTTGACACGCTCCAGACGCTTGGAGGTAATTAATAATATACACTAATACTGAAACAGTTAAGGCATTTTAGAATGGCTAAAACAACATTTAAGATGTTCTACTGTGTGCTCAGTCAGCTGGTTTGTCCATTTACACACATTTTCATCATCATCTCTAACAAACTTTTTTTTAATGTACATACTGTAATTTGTTAAGTGCACTTCGTAGTTTATGCGCATCTTTTCTTATCAAATAAAAGTTTAACCTACTCAGTTATGCACATGTTTTATTATAAATATTTTCAAAAGTTATGTGAATCGTGACGTTTCCATCAATCGTTTTTATGGGCATCTCCAAAATGAGCTCTAAAATAGGTGTGTGGAAATGTAAGACTAATGCTAGAAATACGCTTCATCTTTAAAAAAGGGGAGGAGACCGACAGAAACTCAGAGTTTAGAGAATAAAACCTGCTCCGGACCAGGTTAGATTCACAGAGTAAGTTACCACAGTAACTGACTCTGAGTTAAAGTTACCTTTCTTTTAGAAACAGGCTTGACACACCCTGATTTCTTGAGTTTAGCAAACCTGCCATTTTGAAACCGAAAACCCAGAGTTTTTCTCATTTCAGGGTTAAAATACTCTGAGTTTTCACTTAACCTCCTTTCTGAAACAGGCCCCAGGTCTGTTAGGCCCCGTTTACACTGCCAGTTAAATGTGACCCAATTCCGATTTTTTTTGCCCATATGTGACACAGATCGGATCTGTTCTATGACCATGTAAACACAAAAAAAACGCATGCATTCGGATATTCAGAGATCGGTTTCAGGCCTCCTTCATATGCGGAAATAAATCAGATATAGATTGGATATGTGACAATGCGACTGTCATGTAAACAGGCAGATCGGATTTATTAAGGCATTTCATTCTGTACATCATTAAACTTGCGACAATGTGGTGCTTCTCCGCGGTTTAATAACATAAGGAAGAGCGTATGTGGAGATGACGGCGCGGTAAACAACATCAGAGGAAACAGAGGAGGAAAGTGGTCAGTCGCCACAATTTGCTCCTACCAGACCTGAGACCTCTCTCGTTACCCATACATTCCTCTGAATGGTGGAGGATATACAGCACATGAAAAAAGTGCAAGCTCCAATGACGGCCCTTTCCCACCTCCGCCTCAAAATAATTTTAAAGTTGGGCAAACTTTGTGTTGTAACTTTTGCTTTTTGTCGCTATTAATACACTCACTGCGGCTTCACATAGAACAACTTTATTCTCTCCAACACCAGTGCGCAGCACTGCGCACACAGGCAAAAGCTACATCTGCAACTACACACACACACACACACACACACACACCAGGGCCATAGCATTACATAAACTGTGTAGGGGTAACTCTGGACTGAACTGAACCATTCACTGATTTTACTACACTTCGCATATTTCGCAGAGCTAAAAACAAGACAATTTCTTCCATCGTGGCTAGTCCCAGATAGCAGGTAGTAATCGGCCCGAGCTCGGCTGATAACACTCGGCATCGGCATCATTTGTTAGCTCCACGTTTAATGACAACTTGAGAAAATATCCATGTTACGACTGCAACAAAATAATAAGACTATTTTGTGTGGATGGTTAGACGCAAACAAAACAATATTATTTATAAATTGATTGTACATATCATCATGGCACAGATGCTAGAATCTGCCTTTATGCATGCGCGACATCGTAAATTGTATGGGAAGTGTAAACGCATGAATTGGATATGGGTCACAATTAAAACAACGTGTAAACAGACAGGCTAACAAATCAGATATAGGCAACAAATTGGAATTTGGGATCAAGACCTGACAATGTAAATGGGACAACAAATATTTATTTAGGCCGGAACTACAAAACCGAATTTAAAATAATTTTAGTTTTAAACTAGTGGGGTTTAAATCAATGAATGCAAATAATCGTGAATACTGTGTAACCGTGATTTTTTCTTAGACTATAATCGCACACCCATAATTTATAATCGTTGCATCCCTACATTTAAATACCATTTAGAAATAGCATACGTTAGTATAAAATGCATGGTCTTAAAATATACCTATTACAATATTTAGAAAAAGTTATTCTCAAGAAAATGCATTCTGACAATGTGTTCTTTTACTTTAAACTTATCCGACTGTCAAGGCCCGTGCACACCGGGACACTTTTTGCTCGCGTTTTCTGTCAACGTTTAACACCTTGTGACTAAATAAAGGGTGCCAATGTGATCGTGCACACCAACGCGCAAAACGCCAGGCGCAAAAGCGTCATATTAGTTGGCATTCACAGCTTGAATAAGGTCAGCTTACTATATATAGGCCTTGTGATAAAGTGAATGATTATGCGAAATCAGTGTTTGACTCAGAAATATCAGCTCATGCCTTGTTAAATCATTTATTGGGTTATCAGAGATGATCTATATAAGAAACTAGTTATTATATGCTTGGTGTAAGAGTAGGCACTGAGGACTTTTCTATTTCTAATTCCAATTGCATTACCATTTCTGGCCTTGTCACTGGCATATATACTTATTATATCATATGCCTGTAAGCTAGTCAGATTTTAAAACCAGACAGAACTGTTTTATTATTTTTTATTATTTAATCTTATTTATTTTTTTCATTATTTATTTTAGGAATCTCAGTATCCAGGCTACTCAAGTTACTGGTACCCACAGTCACATACAGCAGGGCCCTATGGCAGCTCATACCCCCCTGGAACAGAGGTGAATGGACAGGCATCATACAATCCCCAGGTACAGCTGACTCTTGAGTTCTATGCAGGATTCTCTCTGTCTGTCTTAACATACTGCTGACTTTGCTTTTATACTCTGCTTTGCCATTTTAGGCAATGCCAGCCTATCCCAATGGAGTGTACAATCCAGGGCAATACTCCACGAGTATGCTACATCCTTCTAATCCATTCTACTGCAGTGACCAGGTTCCTTCAAGACAACCTCATTATCACAACCAATCCTGCCCTGAACAGAATGCAGGGGGCTCGACTCATCCCCCCTACCCTGTACCTCACTGCCAAGCGGTAAATTCAGCTACATATAAGGATAATATATGAATGTTAGTTTAGTTTTGCTCCAAGCTCATTTTTATTGGATTTTTTAACCAATTTTCAATCAAAATGGGGTTAACAAGTTTATAGTGTTCATCCCTTTTTACTTTTTACAAAAATTACAATATTATGTCTCCGGAATATGTCTGAAATTTGAGGTCAAAATACACAACAGATAATTTATTATACCACGTTGAAAATGTAAATTTTTGGGTCAGTGGGAATTTTAAATGCAAACAAGCTAGTTGTCTTTGAACATGTCACTTCAGAGAAGCATAACCAGGGTCAGTTGTCAGAATAAAAGCAGCACAAACACAGACAGAAACAAACACTAAAGTTAAGACTTAACCAGGAAGTTTCCAAATGGTTCTTTGATGTAGTTGTGTAGTTTGTTCAGCCTTCGTGCGACCATGAATGAGCCACACACAAATTACCAATACCTACTAGGTCGGGCTGTGCAATTAATCGAAAATCTGGTTTCGATTTCGATTACGGCTTCTAATGATTATGAAAAACCATTAATCGAGATAAATGATTATTCCGTCATATACCGCTTCCTTTTCAGTTCCACGTGAAAGTGACTAAAAGATGTGCTGTAATGTAACTTTTGCAGCATGGGATCCGCATCATTCATATTTTTTTAAGCGCGAAAGAGAATGTGCTGTTGTGTGTGTGCGCGCTGCGCTTAGCCTCAGACATGTAGTGTGTTTGTGTGTGTCTGTGTGCGCGCTCCGCGCGGTCCGCGCTTAGCCTCGGACAGCAGAGCACACGCACATCTAACGCCATCTTAATGTGTGCGCTTTAATGGTCAAATACATGCACGGTGTTTAGGGATTATTCATATTAATGTGTGCTTAGCTCAGCTTTATACATCTTCTAATTCAGTGGTTGAAAAATTTAAATTATCATAAAAACTCACCCTCATGTGAGAACACTGTTCATTTTCAGAACACAAGATATTTTAAATGAAATTTAAGAGCTCTCTCATTCTTTATAGAAGCTTTATTGAAAGTCCAGAAAAATACCAATAAGTATCCTGAAAAAAACATACCGTATGTTTTCAGTAATTCAATCATATTGTTTTTAAGCTACGAGAATACTTTTATGTGCGCACATAAAACACCAATAATGATTTATTCAACAGTTATTTATTCTCAATGTCAGTATATTGTGCATGTTCACTGTGCACTTTATGTGCACTCAAAAGGATTTGTATAGCTTGATAATAGACTGATCGGACCACTGAAGGCAAATGGCCTGTTTGAGGATGTTTTTGGTAGGTTTCTGAACTTTGCCTATGTTGAGAACGTTGCTTTCTATAAAGGATGAGGGTGCTCTTATATATCACCTAAAATATCTTATTTTGTGTTCTGTAGATGAACGAAGGTCTCAGGGGTTTTAAATGACAGGAGGCTCTGTTTCAATGATTTTCTGTGGTGGCACACTGGACTGAAAGTAGCTATGTAAATTTTTGCTTTTGGCATCTGATATTCGTTCAGCAATATTTTGACCCTTAAACTTATACAAGTAAATATAAAATACTACTAGAATATAAAAATTGATCATTATTTTCAAAATATTTAAAAATGGTTGGTATTTTGGTGTTTTAGAGTATGTTGTTAAATCATGTTTGTCATCCTGGATCATTCATTCGTATATAGCAATATGTTTTTGGTAGTCATTTCCATCCATCATACACAATCTAAAGCAGGGGTGTCCAAACTCGGTCCTAGAGGTCCTAGAATTTAGCTCCAACTTGCTTCAACACACTTGCCTGTAGATTGTAGTATATCCAATAAGAGCTTGATTAGCTGGTTCAGATGTGTTTGATTAGGGTTGGAGCAAAACTCTCCTGGACATCGGCCCTCCAGGACAGAGTTTTACACCTCTGATCTAAACTAACCACGCTATAATATATCATAAAGTGTAACTTAACTCTAGTCCTCAGGACCCATCTCCCAGAATGTTTAGACATGAGAAACACTGGTCTAATATTTTAAGAGGCATTTGCAGTTTTGGTTTCACCATTTTTTTTTTTTCTGTCCTCCTCTCAGGCTCCTGGATACCCAGCAGGATCTTACCCACATTACCCAGAAGGATGCCCTCAGAATGCACCTTACCCCAACCAGCAGCCTGTGCTGTCAAGACCCCAGCATGAGGCTTGGTCCCACACTCAAGGGTATGGACCCACACTGCCTCAGCAGCAATGGCCTTCTGATTCCCAGACACCCCATAGCCACTATGGCAGTCATGTACGACCACCTCACCCCCCTCCATGGCAAGGACCCGCACCACCTCCATATGAGCACAAGGTATTTATGATATTTTACTCACAGTACACCCCTTACTAATCTCCCTTTAAATTAATAAGCTTTATAAGATGCTATACAGATGGGGAATAGGTCGTAATGACATGAGTTATTGATCCGGAAAATATGAATCTGCGAATCTGTTACCGAACTTCATATTTCCATCTATTTCAAGCTACGAATATTTGAAATTACAAATCAACAGAACAAAACCGAGATATGATCACAAACTGAGCAGCTGCGATCTATATACTTTACCCCCAGCTGTTTTTCAGTAATTCATAAAGAGCACACAAACATACTGACAGTAATAGGTAACTTACTGTACACTGTTTTTCACTGTCAATGGTGCTAATATTCGGCACAAATCCAACATTTTCCCTTTTCTGGCTGTTCTTTCTATGAATGAACTGTGTAAAAGCACAGTCCATGTTTCCTCGTCGGTTAGTAGCCTAAGGCTATATTTCATTGAACAACAATTAATCTATCAGGCTCTTTGGCTAAAAATAGAGAAATTACGGTTTGATTTGTCATTATTAGATTATTTTTAAATGTCACCTCTCCTGCTGAGCATGAGCTAAGCTGTTGAATGGTTAGCATATGAGGCGGTTAGGCTAAGCTAGCTTCAATTTTGATTGATTTATTCTCTAACCGGTTGCTTATTATGTGGTGAATATACCCGTAATGCATACTGCAGTCTTTTTTTGTCTGGCTTTCTCGGATATCTCACCTATTCGACAAAAATGACATTATATACCTGGCAATGTCTGAAACCGGCGCACACACATTGAAAAAGCTGTGCCAGGCACAAAAGCTTGACAGGCGTAGCAACAATAACTAAGGAGGGCGGGGCTTAGCGAAGGGTCCATTGTTGATATAAAGATTGCTAAAACTGAACTGTAAAAATTACTTAAAATAATTACATTTACAGGAGAGTGTAGGTGTAGGAGGTGACTGTTTTTCTTTCTGAAATCATTTCAAGTTTAAATGTTGGGACATTCAAAGAGAGAATAGGGCATAGGGTGGATAACTGGCAATAGAGTACAACCAAGGGCTATTTTTTTAACTACAGCTCCAGATGTGTAATTCAAATGCACATGTTTGTGATGTAGTTTGTGAATGTTCATTGGAATGATAGATTTGGGAAACAACAAATAAATGAACTATTATTGTAATGTTGGATCTTTCGACCTTGGTTGGCTAACAATAGTTTTTGGAAATGTACCCGAGTAGTGTTTTTTTTTTTTTTTTTATGAAATAAATAATGAATTGTGTTGTTTATCACTGACACATCCAAAAATGTAATTAACTAAGAAAAAAAATTGTTGCATGTAGTAAATGGAAAATAATTAATAATTGTCTTTTTCTCACAAAAACATGTGACTTTATTAACAAACTAGTATTTAAAGGGTTACAATTCAGAAAACTAATGAATATTTGGTAATATTATTGTGATCTTAAGTTAAAGTGGAAAATATTAATATATAATATGTTTGTTTTTTAAGGACATTGACATTCTTTGTCCACTTTTAGGCTGATGAATTACATTTTTTATTTTTTATTTTTGATTGATTGACTAAAATTTTTTTACAAAACCACTAACAATATTATAACAATACTAACACATATAACACTATAAATGGTTATTTATATAATTATATAAATATAATTTAAAACTATAACAACCACTAACAATGGCAAAATAAAATAGAAAAAATGGGGTGTTTGTCTAAAATTTATTTATGAAATTACTCTCTCCCCTTTAGGATCCACCATATCAAAGTCAGCCTCATATGCAACCTAAAAACCAGCCTGCAGGCTCCAGACCACGTGTGAGCACACCAAACTCATCTGCGCTTCCACCCAAACCCACCCAGTTCAGCAGTCCACCTCAAATCTACAAGACTTCCTCTGGCGTTGGAGGACTCGAACCCAAACCTGCCCAAAATGAACAACCTCCTATGTCTTCCCCTCCAGCGTCGTCCATGCCAGCTCCACTAAAAGATAATTCCAGCCTGGCTCGAGTTCAGCAGATTTTGGCCCGAGTTCAGCTTCTTCAAGAGGATGTGGATGAGTTTGTGGGAAAAAAGACAGACAAGAGCTACCGATGCCTGGAGGAACTGTTGACAAAAGAGCTGCTTGAGTTGGACTCTGTGGAGACCTACGGGCAGGACGTTGTTAGACAGGCTCGCAAAGAGGCTGTTCGGAGGATCCAGGCCATCTTGGAATGTCTTGAGAAAAAGGCGTTCTAATAACAGGGTGGATTGATGATGATTTCTTTTTTTATGGTCTTTCCTCATGATTGCAGATTAGGATGTTCACATTTTGCCAGTTTGTTGGATTACATTTTTTGTTGTTTTTGGATTGTGTAGCCCAAATGGTGGTAATGTTTTTTTTCTAGTAATACAGGCACAAAATACAGTCACTGCAGTGCCATACTCGAAACCAGACATTTGCCATTCAACAACAAGAAGCAGTGATCTACTCGGAGGTTTCCTTGTGTAACACCTTTCGGTTTATTGAGTCTACATAGACTAAAGGGATACAACAGAGTTTTTTTGTTGCACATCTTCAAGAATGAGGACTCCACTCATTTTACTTTTGAAATTTAGTTTATTACTGCTATTACACCAATCCATTCTTGATATTATTGTAAAATAACTTTATAACTTAATAAAGACAGTCATTTTTTAATAACTCATAATTCAGTTTCACATATTCATCATTTTACTTCATTCAGTCAACTTTTTCATGAAAGGTGTGATCATATTGGCAGCAAGAAACGTCTATTCTCCACTTTTAGTAGTTGAACAAAACAACCCTCACATTGAAATAAACGCGTGTATCTGCATGAAAAACTTCTGAAATATGTGTGAGGTAGAATTGCAGATCTGTTGAAATGATTGGATTGTGACAAAATCTTATGCGATTACATACAACTCATGGTCTGTCTTCAAAACTCACAGCCTAGACCAGGGCTCTCAAACTCTTGGCCCGCCCTCTTCCTTCCTTCAGCCTGCAACTTACATCTAAAATATAGCGAGATTCAGCCCTCCAAAACATGTTGTTGAACCACTATCATTTAGTATGTTTACATGGACACCACATCAATTTAATCCGACTAAGGTCATAATTGAACTAAAGAGAAATCAAAGACGTGGAGTATGCCACATTATTGAAGTGCTGTACAGACATGTACACCTTAATCCAGGGTTTTTCAAAGTCTAAGGGTGCTTTCACACCTACACTTTTGTTTCGGAACGTATCTCGTTTGCCCAGTTAGCGCGGTTCGATTGGCATATGTGAACAGGGCAATCGCGCTCTGTTCCGCGCCAAAGTAATCGCTCCGAGATCGCTTGAATGAGGTGGTCTCGGCTCGATTGAAACGAACCCTGGAGCGGTTTGATTACAGTGAGAAAGCGATCCGATCCGAGCGCGGTTATATCACAGTGTTTTATGGATATGTAATAGGCTTACGGCTATATGAAGAGAGAATTATGAGTAGGGCGGGAAGTTTCGCGAGTCTCCGGATGCCCGCAAACAAGTGATGATCTCCCGGTAATCTCGTGTCTCTCTCCCAGTCCTCAAATAGGCATCATCGCGCACCCTTCTCACCCCTCCCCACCGTGTCTCTCCCTCAGACACGTCATGCGCGCGCACCCTGTCAATCACCACCAAACCACCACCTCTCCTGACAGCTGAGCGTGACGCTGCAAAATAAACCCTGACACTCTGACCAATGTAAGGAGAGTTTACTCGCACGTGACTTGTTTTAGCTCTTTTGGTCCGATTAGAAACTTTGCAGTGTGAAAGCGAACCGCTCCAAGAGCAAAGAGCAACAATGTAACAATTCTAATCTCTGTTTCGGAACAACTGAATCGATTCACAGGTGTGAAAGCACCCTAAGACAGTAGGCCTCCCTTTTGACACAACTTATCCATTGGCGCCCCCCTCCTCCCAAACACACAGCGCAGACGCACACACGCAGACGCACACACGCAGACACACACACACACACACACACATATATATATATATATATATATATATATATATATATATATATACAGTATATATAAAGACACACACAGATGTCAGACTGTTAACTCACTTTTATCAAGCATGAAAGTGCAATTATTTACAGAGTAATAAGTATTTTACTATAACACTTTTAAAACTAGGATGATGGTTCAATATGAATAGAACAGATCCAAGAACTGTCCATCCCAGTCAAAACAGTCAAAGTTTAGCGGGTCTCATGCTGTCATTAGCCAAAATATCTTGACAAACCACACATAAAGGTCGTGGTTCATCAGCTGGTCCTGTCCATGTAAATCCTAAACTCAAATACTGATCATCATATCGTCGTCTTTTGGGTTTAAGCCCTGAACTTGAAGGCTTTGAATCGGGGGGTCTCAGAAACCGATCCATTGTATTAGCAGGCATATACCAGAAGCGAATTCACAGCTATGGCCTTCTGGGTAAAAAAGGTTTTCTTATTTTTGACGTATAATTTTTTTAGCTTTGTTTAATTAAAACTTTTAAATATAATAAAAATACATATAATAATTAAACTTAATAATTATATTTTTAATATATAATATTTTTTCCCGCAATTTTTATTATTGTCTCAATTAGATTAAGGCAAATAATTTGATTATTGATGTCCTTGTAAACATGGTCAATGTTGTGCCGTATAACCGCTTGTGGTTTTGACCCCTCCCACTTATTGGACAATTAAAGTACTGCACTATATTTTACTGTATTTCAGTGTGCAGTCGAGTGTAACCCACATGTACATTATTACTGTGGCTGATTTAAACGTTGAAATAAAAGTGCATAAGTGCTCTATTTCAACTAAAGCTCCGTGTTTGAAAACATTCAAGGGTCATTTGATTATTATTAGTTTTATTTCAAAGACTTTTTCATGGCTTACACGTTATGTTGGTGGTGTAACAAATATACAAATTTTGCTTTTGTTCGATATAATTAGTCTCATTTAATAGATCTTTCTCATATGCTTATTGAGATTTCTATGTACAATTTTTTTACTGCTGGTTGAATTGAACACGTTAAAGTAAATGTGAATATATAGTTATTTTTCGCCTGTTTGTTGTAGTTTTACAAAAAGGAAAAATACTGAAAAGAACAGTTGCTAGTAAAATCAGTAAAGTTCTTACGCTATCTGTTAAAATTTTGGTAAAGCAACAATTGGTTGGGACGATAATGATGATAACAATAGTTATTATTATTCTACGATGATTATTTTAAATGTCAAAATGTTAATTTAAAAAGCCACAGATATATTTCAGCAGTTGTGTGAAGCAAGAAATGTGCTGATTTGTGACCGGTAATGCTTGAATTATAGACATTATGTCTGTTGTCTTAAGATTCACCAATTTCTTTTCTTGTGCTTTAATGTTAAAACGCACCTCTATGAATTGTCAGTCACTGAAATGGCCCCCCTCCAATTTGAGTTTGAGACCCCTGGCCTAGATGGAACTTTGCCGTTTGGATATATAGTTCCTTTCCCCGTTACAATTTTTCAAGGCATGCTACTGGATTTAAAAGAGATCCAAATATTCATTGTTGAGTCCGCCCATTTACATTATTGTGTACTGCTAAAACCCACCAGGTTCTAACAAGCAATATTAGGTAACAATAATGTTTTTTTCAAAAGGTGTGTTAGAATAATGCATTCATCAAACCATTTCATGGGTTTTACTGTTCAACTGAACCCTCATTTAACCCGCAAATGCATCTCATTTTTACAGCTTATGATACTGTGTTAACATTATCATCTGCATATAACTTTTGGCTATTTTTAGGTTCTATTTTGTCTATTGCTTTAGACTATTAATCTAAAGCTGATTCGGGGGATACAGCTTCATGTCTGTTCACAAAGATGTGGCTGATCTATGGGCTTGTTTAGACAACAGAGGCATTTTTAGAAGGAGATGAATAATGTACAGTTTGTATCTAAAGGACTGAAGTGGGGGATATGGATTGGAGACAGAGCATCAACACTTCATGGAATAAGAGCTCCCTTTAACTTCATCATTATATTCAATACTTTCCACCTAAGTGACTAACATCAGGGATTGTTCAACATGATTTCTTCCAACCATATGGATTTAATGTAACCAGGATAATTGTATGGGTTTTGAGACGAGTAAAAACAGTGCCATTACTTTAACAGGTGTTTATATATATATATATATATATATATATATATATATATATATATATATATATATATATATATATATATATATATATATATATATATAATAACAAAGATGTTTAGAGACTATTCAGGCACACAAAATACAAATCAACTGTGCTCTGCAGGGTCGCAGATTACTTAATTGTGTCTAACACCCCCTCTCTCTCTTTCTAGGTCTCTGCAAAATACCTTCAGTAGTGTGTATACCTAAAAGTGTTTATTACATTCATCTTTACAGTACAAATGTATCTTTGTATATCAGATTTATTAAAAAAGCAATTCCCAAATAAGGACCAAAACTTGCCTGCTTAAGTACCCAATGTAACGCATGCTTTTGAACACAAATGGGCTATGTTGTAGGACCTGACTGAATAAAGATGATGGTTGTGTTATCTGCTCATGATGTAACTTTACAGCAGAAAACCTTCACCGATCAGGCACAACATTTTGAACACCATGTATGTTCCTTGAAAGATTTTTGATTACTCTGGCAGTCTGGCATGGTGTGGTGTTCTATTGCGCTTGGTGCACTTGGTCCCCAACAATGGTCAGACACATGAGAGCTCAGGAAGTGTGCTCTTGGCAGTGGTTTAAAGAGTACTGAAAAATTAGACTCAAAATATAGTGCGATTATAAATTATCTGTTGTAAATATTACTAAACATAAGAGTAAAAAAGTAGCCCTTTTTAAAAGTATTCAAGACTAGTGAGTATTACACTGTAAAAAGTTGGTGCATTTACATGCAGTTTGTGCAGGGATGTGTAAACGTAACATTCTGTAGTGTATTCAGTGATCTTCCTATTTTCATTTGTTGGTTTGTTCGTATTTTTGTTCCTTCCTTCATTAGGTCCTTTGTTCATTTATTCATTCTTTCCTTCATTCATTTGGTCGTTCGTTCGTTCCTTAGTTCGTTGATTAGTTTGTTCACTCGTTCGTTCTTTCCTTCGTTTGTTCCTTTGTTAGTTCAGTCCTTCCTTAAATATTTTTCTTCATTCATTTTGTCCTTTCGTTGCTCCCTTCATTTGTTCACTCATTCATTCTTTAGTCCATGCATATTTTTCTTCCTTCATTAGGTCCTTTGTTCATTCATTTGTTCATATTTCTGTTTGGTTGTTTGTTTGCTTGTTTGTTCAGTCCTTCCTTGAATCTTTTCTTTATTAATTTGATCCGTCCTTCATTTCACCCTTCATTAGTTCGCTCATTCATTCGTTCCTCCATTCATATTTTTGTTCCTTCCTTCATTAGGTCCTCTGTTTGTTCGTACGTTTGTACGTTTGTTCATTCATTCATTCTTTCCTTCGTTCGTTCTCTCCTTCGTTTGCTCTTTCCTTCCTTTTTTAGTTTAAGTCTTTCCTTTAATCCTTCCCTCATTCAGTTCTTCCTTAGTTTTAGTCCTTCCTTGAACACTTCTGTTATTCATTTGGTCCTTCCTTCGTTCTTTGCTTCATTCGTTTGCTTGTTCATTCACATTTTTGTTACTTCCTTTATTCTTTCCTTTTTTCCTTTATAACTTCCTTGAATCTTTCCATCCTTCCTCCCTTCATTTCATTTATTCGTTCATATTTTTGTTTCTTCCTTTATTAGATCCTTCGTTTATTCATTCCTTCGTTTCTTCCTTCCTTCATTTGTTCGGTACTTCCTTCCATCCTTTGTTCGGTCCTTCCTTCATTCAGCCCTTCCATTCTTCATTTGTTCCATTTAGTGATTGTTTAAGACTGTTTGGTGATTTCAGTCATCATACAGTCGACATCTTGAATTTTCTCATCAGTGACATGCAGTCTATAAAAAGTCTCTGGGTCAATGACTATAAACATTTTGGACATCATCTCAAACATTTTTAATGCTTCCAAAATGTAAGCTGCATTTATAAAGCACCTATGTGCGATTTGATTGGACAGAAATCGCAGGACTGATTGTTCTGCTTTAGCCAATCACCATATTCAAAAAAGTAATAGTGAAAGCAATAAAAATGTATTCAAGGGAAAGTAAAAGTACACATTTTTAAAACTACCTAACAAATTACAATTCCTAAAAAAATAAAAAACTACTCAATTACAGTAATTGGACTATTTATAATTTGTTAATTTACACCATTGGCTGTTGGGATATATGGGCTTCATTTGTCCACATTTCCTACAGCATAAGTCTGTGGCATCGTGTCACCTAGTGTATCCTGGTGCCATTGCCTCTGTCATATCTTTAATAAACAACTGACATTATGTGCCATAAACCTTAATTCATCACACCAGGCCACTTCTAATCATCAACAGTTCAGTCTCGATGATATTCGGCCCTCTTCATTAAATTATCCTGAGTATTTTACCCAGAAGTCTGCGATGAATTGTGTGCCGTGAAAACAGATGGTTGGTTGACTGTTTATTGTTTAGTCATCTTTGCACCACTGTTGCAACATACTGACCAAATGAACAATCCAGAATGTTTGCGAAGTTACCAGGTGCTGTGCCATCAGTATGTCTTTTTATCAAGTTCAGATAAATCTGTAGCTTTTCCTTTTCACTTTAAGACTTGGACTTTAACACTGTACCCACTAAAAGCCTGCTCTTAGAAAGCTTGCTTCGTAAACTGCATCAATGATGCCATTAGGTTGCCAAGCACACTCATTTTTTATGCTCCCTGTAGTATTTAAGTAAAAGTTACTACTTCCTGAAGTATTACATGTAAGCATTGAAAGGGCAACATTTTAACTATGGAAGTCAATGAGAATATTTAAAATTTTACATTTGTATTTCTTAATAGAAAGCATATTTATTTTAGTCAGTTCAAGGCTACATGTATAATGCTTTCCACCAGTGTTAGATTTGTTGACAATTTTTTGTCTACCGACGAAGACGATAACTAAATAAAAATCAAGTGATGATACAGCATTTATTAATCATAGTTAAACATTTACTAATGCATCATTAACATTCAAGTACATGCTTGTGAACATTAGTTATTGCAACCATAAGTTAACATGAACTAACAATGAACAACTGTATTTTCATTAACTAACGTTTATTAACATGAATAAATACAGCAGTAAATGTATTGTTCATTGTTTGTTCATGTTTGTAAATGCATTAATTAGCATTAACTAATGAACCTTATTGTAAAGTGTGACCTAAAAAATATACTGACAATTTCGTTGACTAACAAAAACTAGATGAAAATGTGATTGGGGGATGTTTTTTGAAAAATATCCAATCAAAATTAATCTTGGTGTGAGATGCATGATGCACACACACATTTGAAAAGTAACAGATCCACTGTAGATTAGGGATGTGATTACATTATAGAAGTAGAGTGGGTTCAGCCGACTAAAATCTTATAAAAATTTTGTTGGCTAAAACAAAAATAATTCACAAGACAAATATTTGACTAAAACTAAAGCAAAACTTGCTGTCAAAATTAGCACTGTTTTTCACAATACTTATTGTTCCAAAACAGCTGTAATAGTTAAAATCGGGAAAAGTTTAGGAGTTGTGTTAAGGGTGGGAAGTATATAAACATGGTTCACTTGCAGTTATACAAGATGCTCAGTGGTAAACACTGTCGCCAGAAAGTAAGAAGGTACCTGGTTCAAGTCCTGGCTGGGCTAGCATTTCTGTGTGGAGTTTGCATGTTCTACCCACGTTCACATGGATTTCCTCCATGTGCTCCGATTTCCCCCACAGTCCAAAGACATGTGCTATAGGTGAATTGGATGAACTAAAATGGCCATAGTGTGTGATTGTGAACATATGGGTGTGCTGGGCTGAAAGGGCCTCCGCTTCGTAAAACATATGCTGGATAAGTTGGCGGTTCATTCGACTGTGGCGACCCCTGATAAATAAGAGATTAAGCCAAGGAAAATGGATGAACACACTACAGATACAGTTAGATGATGGCTACAGCTGATTTCTGTTGTTTGCATTTGAGGCAAGACATCTGGCATCCCAAACAAACTGTTGCATTAGCAGAGTGCTGAAGTTGTATATTGCATTGTAAAAAAAAAAATTCTGTGCCATTTACTTCAAAATAATGTGTAATAATGTTGTTACCGCCATTTTTTAGTAAAAATGACTTGAATAAAATCACTATATTAAAGTAAATCAACCATAAGTTGCTTATATTTATTAGTAAAAATTACTAATTTATAAAAATTAAAAAATATATAATTTATTATAAAATACATACACAATGCTTTTTTTGCCAAACATAATTTTATTACATGTTCTACTGATAACAAAATGATACAACAAAATTTTAAACAAATCTATTTTAAATTTACAGCAGCTTTAAGCTATGAAAAAAGTGCTCTATCCATGTCATAATTAAAAAAAAATTTTTTGTGTATTTAATAACTTATAAATCCAGCAAACTTATTAAAGTTGTATCTCAAAATATTAGCAACACAATCAATCAATCAATGCAGTGGATTTTCATTAAAAGGTTGTAGTAGTAGATTTGAGTTAGAAACTAAATATAAAGTTGCTTCACAAAAGGTGCACATTATTGCATCACAATATTCAATATTCTATTCGGAAAAGGAATGTGAGGTCTGTTGCAACAAAAGTGTAGAATTTAGTAATATTGCCTAAAATAATACCCATAAAACATTATGAAAATACCTGCTTTATGGCAACCATTCTCTTTATCGAACTGGAGAAGATGAAACGGCCAAGCATCCAGCCAAAATTATCCCACTATCTTATTGAAACTTCAAATGATTTTAATAGATAGAAGTTAAAAGCCTACAAGTCTTTGGATGTCTACAAATTTTGGTCATGTGCAAGAAATAATGATCCATGATTACCAAATTCAAAACTTTGTAGTGCTACAAACCAAGGTTCTGCCTAGTCAAAGACAAGGAAAGAAGGTGAAACTGTACAAGGCCTGGATAATAATCAACTAGCAAAACAATTGCATTTTGACTGCGAACTGCACCTGTTAGGTAGGGTATGTGAACATATATTTTTTTCATTTAATTCTAAGCATTCAGTGTCTGTAGTTTAATTAATCACATTTAACCATATTTAACTGTTTTTACTGAAATCATTGCTGCAATCAAAAATGAGTAATGTGTATGATTCAGCATAGCGTGAACTTACCTGATATAAAATGCGAACTGCAGAGTCGAAGATTTCTAATTAGGCCCACACTCCATTCAACTTTTATGATGGTTGTTATCCAAAGACGACTGCGGTTGGCATTAAAAGCAATGTGGTGTATAGTAAAATTTAAGTTTACTATTTTTGGACTTTTGAATTTGGCATCCTACCGTACAACAATATCTTTGCTATTGCCACTGATCTTTTTTTGCAACCATTATGCGCGGTTGAATCCGTGTAACGTCATGTAAAACATAGGTTGGTAATTCCCTTATACACCCGACACTTTGTTAGAAACTTTTCTATGTTGTTATGTTTTTATGTTTGTTTATATAACTCCTATTTTCATTTACTTCATGTTTGCATTGGCTTTTTAATATCTCTTTTAAATACAATATGAATAGCAGCCACCCAGAGGCCTCTAGAGATTGTGCAGCACTTCATTGAACATGTACACACAGATCTCAATTATATAATATATAACTGCAGGTTAACTTGGTTTATATATTATAACTTAACCTTTGTTAAAAGCTAGGCAGCACGGTGGCTCAGTGGTTAGCACTTACAGCAAAAAGGTAGCTGGTTCAAGTCCTGGCTGGGCCAGTTGGCAGTTCTATGTGGAGTTTGTCTGTTCTCCCCATGGGCCCACTTGTTGTGCAAGGTCAATGGCTTTTTCTAATTTCTTACTTAGGCCGTACTCACACTAGGTACAGTTGCCTCAAACCGGGCCAAAGCATGCTTGTCCCCTCTCCCGTCTCCCCCGACGGCCCTCGCTCACACCACAAACGGGCCTCGGCACGCTTACGTCATCGCTGCTGCGCTGTTCAGTGAGATGCACTCTCTCACTCAGCAACACAGTGGAGATTTCTCTACTTATATCATTTCAGTCGTTTGATATGCAGTGACACGCAGTCAGATATTTTGCCAAACAGATCCGCCACTTTTGGCGCTCAAAAACAATCATAAAGCTTTCGTGCTGCAGGAATGAGGAGGTCTGCTGAAGGCGTGTTGTCGTGCTGTGAGGAGTTCTCGTCTTTAATGAACTACGGCAGTTTGCGTTTACTGAACAGTAAGAATTATTAATAAATCCATATGAAACAGCCCCAAAAAAGTCACGTCTCGCTTTCAGTTTCGGGCTTTGGCGCGTTTTGCACTCACACACAAGCATACCGTGCCAAAGCCCAAGTGAACCGCGCTCAGGCCCACCTCTTCCAACCGGGCCAGGGCCGGCCAAGTGAACCGTGCTTGAGCCCGATTCAGCGCACTCAAACTTCTTAAACGATCTGGGAAACGGGCCTGGGCACGGTACGGATGGCATAGTGTGAGTAGGCCATTAGACCTGGAACAACATTGCTAAGGATATTGATCACGACCCTCCGAGTGTTCTCACCATCTTTCTCCTCAACACCATGTAGGTGTTAATTTGGGTCCATTCTCAGCTGTATCTCTTGCATTATCCGGGTTCTAGTTTCATGCATTTGGTGGTCTTTTTGATTGCCCAAATCTCATTATTTATAGCAGATGTCATGGTTGTTAAAGTCTCAATTTGTTTTGCTGTTGCTAATTGATTCAATGGCATACATTTTTTGAAGCATTTTTTTGAAGCGTTTGTGAATAGCTGAGAGAATCTCTGAAGAGCTATCGGTCATAATCTTTCCCCTCTCTTTTTTTTTTTAGAGATTTTAGGATGCGTGTTGTTAACGATGTCAGCTAATCCATTTTGAGAAAGCATGGTTTTTCCAAGGATACGTGTATGTTTTGTTTTATGGTTGTTACAATTACTCAGACTGAGAAATGACGACAAACTATTATAGGGTACCAAAGTTTCTGAGAGGGGTCTGGATGCAGACCTGGTGAAGTGCAATCTGAGCTGCTGGATTACGCGGACAGCTGCTGACTTGCAAATTCTAAATGCATGGCGCTGCGCGTCCCCGAGCGGCGCTTCCGGTGTGCGACTTGCTTTACGTTCTTGAAACCGAAATTAGGCACCGAAATTCATATGCTGATTTGATCCGGTGCATACCGGTTCCAAAGGTACCCACCGAGTTTAGGTACCCAACCCTACTTTTGACGCTCATAAATTATCATAAAAGTCCTCATGCTGCAGGTATTAGGAGGTTTCCTGAAAGTGCAGCTGATGTGCAGCAAGGGGTTTGCATCTTTAATAAACTATGACAGTTTGCGTTCGTTGAATATTAAGAATGATTAATAAAACCATATGAAACATAACATATGACATCTTCAGTTTCGGGCTCAGGCGCGCTTTGCACTCACACTATAAGCATATCACGCCAAAGCTCAAGTGAACCGCGCTCTGACACACCTCTTTCAACCGGGCCAGGGCCGGCCAACTGAACTGTGCCTGAGCCCAATTCAGAGCACTCACACTTCTAAAACGAATCGGGAAACGCACCTGGGCACGGTTCAGATAGCATAGTGTGAGTGTGCCCTGAGTGTGCACTTTGTATGCGCTCATGATGCAATCTGAGTACTCAGTCATACTTTGGTAAACAATGCACAAGTTTCCTCCGTTCGAACTGGTGATGTTTTTTGTAATGTCTTCTAAATGCCAGTCCTTGTCTTGCCAAATATAATGTGATGTCCATTAAGCAAAACAGGATTTCTCTGTTCTTCTGCCTTTCTTTTTCATTTTAACTTACATTCTGCAGCCTGAGCTTTAAAGGGTCATAATACCCATAAAATGGAATTTTCACACCTCTGATTCGAAAAATGCATGTAAAGAGAGAAGGGTTTGCATAAAAAAGGGAGTTTCATAACGTGCACAATAACAGTTTGCACACCAACATATGCTAAGAAGATGGAGAGTGATTCTGGACCAGCATTTACTTTTTTCGCCCCTCAAGAGAATCCCCTGACTCTCATTATTGTGATTATATATTACTGTGTAATTACCATCTGTCAAATTGCACTTATAAAATGTGTATTGTGTTATATTGTTGCACACAATATTATAGTTATATTATTGCAAACTACTTTATAACTATGACTTGTCAATTGTCTTAAAAAATTGAAAGAGTACTTTTGACGATAGCCATCTGAATAAACAAAGTGGTCCATGTTTAAGCACACACGTATACACACTTAGATGCTATATATAGACGCCTTATATTAGGTTATTAATCAATTAATAATTTGTTACAATTTATTGTTTAAATACATGTTTTTACATTGTACTTATAACATATTAAATACCTGCATGTAATTACATCTGTAAATAATTTCTGTAATTAGATTTGTAATTACACAGACTGTTGACCTTCCCTTACACTTAAATATGTTCAATGAAAATTACACCATGTGAAATGTATTTTTTACGAATTAATTTACGAAAATGAACTTTTAAAAAGATTACTAATAACTACAGCTCTCAGTATTTTTCTGTAAAACCAAGAAAAAGAGCAGCAAAATACTGTAAAACATTTGAGTGTCACCATTGTGAAGGATAATAGCAATACGATTTTTTTAACAGGGCAAATAAAATAATGAAAATATTTAAGATTGACATTGACTTGAAATGTGTGTTTTATATATATAAATGATGAACCTTTTAAAAACAAAATTATCTTATTTTGTTTATTGTGTTTGCAATATAATCATAAATGTTAATTTTTTTGTGCAATTTAAGCTTGAACTTTTGTCATTTATTTAATGAATTGGATCCTATGCTAAAGCTTAAAATATTATGGACGGCTTTCATTTATTTTTTAAATTAAACATTATTTTCAATACCCCGTTTTATATAGGCTTAATAAAAACTTTACGCTACTCCCTGTGAATTAGGGTAATTCCGTAGTTACCACAGCAACCTAACTATAAACGGAAGAGGACGGTACAGCAGCGAACGTTTAAAAGGTAACCTAACCACGTAATGTTGTCTTGAACAGTTCATTGATCTGCAAATATGTAACTTACTATACACATTCAATGATAGTAAGGAAATACGTAGATTATAAATTAGACATAATTAATTAGCTATATGCATGCTCTTTCTCAATTGTCGTAATAGCCTAATGTCAGATATATTGGGATGAAGCAGACAAATATCAAACCAGGGTTGAAGTGAGAAACACATCACCGTAGCGTTTTACAGAATATTTTTTTAGAGAACTTGACATTTCCTCCCAAAATCCTGCGATCAAATGGACTGGCTCCTCTTTGAGACGTGTAACGTAATTATTTTCACTAAGATCTTATTGGATCTAACGTTACATGTGACCGTAGTGTTGTTTTTTCTCGTCATTTTGGTTTTGGATCTTTACCAGAGGACATAGACATGTTTTGATTCATTAAGCTTAAATTGTAAGGTTATCAACTTCGTGAAAATTGATATTGTGGTTAAAGATTTCATCGGCCCTAGGATGTTTATGTTGTAAACCTTATTTCATCTTTTGCTGTTTTATGTTCTGCATTAGTGTTAACACCTGGCAATGGACCGGCTGATAATCTGGCAAAAGCAGGTGCATACAATGTAGCCTAAACATTAATGTTAAAGAGTTGAATGTTAAAAATGAAAATGACCTCATACTTTTTTCTTCTCATATGGTTAAAAACCTTTAGGAGTTTCTTCTGTTGAACACAAAATAAACATTTTTGAAGGGTGCTGGTTGCTGGGACACATTGACTTCCATTGTAAGAAAAAAAGTTGAATAGAAAGCAAAGAGCAGAGAATTTTCCAAGAAGCGGCAATATGTTGCTATTTGGTAAACAGCCACCAGATGCCGCTAGTGTCAAGCGGCGGCCGTATGGGTTAAAATATTACAGTGCTCTCAGCATAAATTAGTGACATTTTAAACAATATCTCAATAAAAACAAAAGTAATTTTAAAAATGTTGAATAGACTAACACATGATAAACTTATAGCAAGTAAGGTTAACAAAATAACCAAAAAAAAAACTTTTTTTTTTTTGCGTTATTCAAATTAGGGTGATGCAAAAATGTGTGTAGCTACCCCACAACCAAAACTACTTTATCTAGTCGTTCGTATCGCCTCTATAATTTTTAATGATAGCACCAAGACTTCTAGGCATAGAATTAACTCTTTGTAAACATTTCACAACATCTATCTTTTCCAATCTTTAAAAATGACCCCTCTTTTAGAGTTGCTCAACTTAATGTGTCATCAGATTTCAGATCAGGATATTAGAATAATATAACATATTAACATAGGTATATGTGATGTATATGTGTGCATATCCACACACACACACACACACACACACACACACACACACACACACACACACACACACACACACACATACACACACACGCACGCATGCATGTGTGCAACTCGAGGTAGCCTATATTATGAATTTATGTGTCAGAATTCAATAATTTTGGAGAAAGTGGCTTCTTACATAAAATATTGCTTTATAAGTCCTTTTTAAACAGACAACACTGGGGAAAAATACTATATACTATTATAACTTATTAGCTAATACTACAACAAAAAGTGCATGGTCAGTCTGTTATTAGTGTCTCATTTTGAAAGATATGTTAATTTAACATGTCAGTCTTCATTTGTATTATGCCAGTGCGTAAACTATTAAAATAAATTAATTTAAAGTAATTTCACCTAAAGTGACAGTTCAATAAAACAAGGATTGTAAAATATTTCATTCATTCATTCATTTTCATGTCGGCTTAGTCCCTTTATTAATCCGGGGTCGCCACAGCGGAATAAACCGCCAACTTATCCAGTAAGTTTTTACGCAGTGGATGCCCTTCCAGCCACAAACCATCTCTAGGAAATGTAAAATATCTGTTAAATAATATTGAACATTAAGTCTGTAAATTAAACTTGTGATTGTAAGTGTTGTATTGTCATCTTTCAGGTAGTATTTCAGCTTTAATGCACTTTTTAGTAAAAACAAATAATAAACAAAGCAATTTCTTGTCATCATGACAGCAATAAGATTCCACAGACAGCCGATCCCTTTCACATCAAAATCTCAGAATTGCGGGACTGTTGCTGGTTGCTATTGTTACAATGGGACGTTCTATTGAGTGTCACCACTTGGTAACTCTAAGCTCTTTGTAAAAAGTTAATAGGTCACAGCAACCAGCATTTTTTAAAATATGTTGTTTGGTTAACAAAAGAAAGAATGTAAATAAATGAAGAGTGAACTATTCCTTTACATTTTAACTGGGTCTCTTTCAAAAAAGGAAAACTAATGTCATTAAACTATTAAATAATCAACTTGTGTTGGCTAATCACATTTAATGTACTCACATTTGAAGCATTCAAGGACTTGAAGATGGCAAGTCCACAAACAACCGAACAGCCCCCACCGCATATTGACCCAACACAAGCACCGATCGCTTTTGGTAACTTGGCGCTTCCTAAGCTGCTTGTGGAGCTGCAGGACGATGATTTGTTTACCCGTCAGAAGGCACTCACTGCACTATGTGACCTCCTTCATGATCCTGAGAGGGCATACGAAGCCATTTTCAGTGGTATACATATCTTTTTTAATATTTTGAAACAAAGTTATATACTATATATGGAATCAATGATTGCAATTACACAATTTAGAATTTTGTAAATGTACTTTTAATAAAGTACATTTTAATGTAATTATGATGACAGCAACTATTGTTTCTTTGCTTTTTAGAGTGCTTGGAAATACTTAAAGTTTTGCTGCAAGATGAGGATAGCTTAATCAGGGTCAAAACTACTGAAGTGCTTTATGTGCTTGCTTCACACAGTATGGGAAGGTGAGGCCTACAAAAACTAAAAAATTCTGCATGTCTATTTTGTAGCATTTAGCATAAAAATGTGCTTAGGCTCCTTGTTAGCCTACTATGTATTTTGCAAAAAGGAAATACGCAACCCTTTAAGTCAGGTTATTACTAAGTACTCGTTTATGTCTGATAATCAACAGATTGCGAACTCGCCAGATGACCAATCAGTCCCAAGGCCCACATGATATCTGCTCACACAGAACCACAAATATTTGAATGTTTTAAAATGGAAGTGAAGCAGTCAGCTAAGATTACATTATTTTGTAAATAGTTTTCTACTTTAATGAAAATATAGCATTAGAGGTGTGAACCTATACTGGTCTCACGGTTCGGTTCGGTTACGATTATCATGCCTTCGATTCGGTTCAATTTGATATCTCGGTGCATCACGGTGCATTGACGATGCTTTCCATATACAATGTTATATTTTAGGGGGGAGGCTATAACAAGCTGTCTGTATAAACACATAGACACACAGCACCACACTGTCTCTCATTCAAACACAAACATAGGCAGCACCAAGGAAACAAACACACACGCACACACACACTTAAGCCCTCGCAACAGGGAGAGCTCGCGCTGAGCGGAGCAGAAAAAAAAAAAAAAACGACGGTCCCTTACTGAGAGCTCCTCTCAGCGTGAGCTCTCCCGGCTAAACACATATTGCGAGGGCTTAAACGAAGCAGTGCTCGTAATGTCGAGCGAAAAAAAAGAAAGACAGCTGTGAAACATAACCAGCTTTGTCTTTTTTGCAGGAAACACTTTAGATCTTTTTAGGGTAAGAGGTTTTTGAGTTATTGCCGTCTGTAACTGAATGTGTGTCAGGAATATCGAAAACAAAACCAACTGAACCTATAGGAGATAAATGACACCAGTACATAATAACTGGTTATGATTATTACTGAACCGATACCTTATTGTCCACGTCTGCATCGCGGTGCACCAAAGAAACAATTAATTTAGACACCCCTAGTTTTAGTAGTTTCAATATTCATTTTAAATCTTAACTTGAATAGTGTAATCAAATGAAATATACAACCAAAGATACCAACCCAAGCTCATTCTGGAAACGTAGCCCCGCGGATGTTTCTGGAGGCCGCGATTTACGTGGCCGGAGGTACGTAAGGCCGTGTTTAGTTTTTTTTGAGCGAACGCTGCGGGGCGGTGTGGCGCCGCTCCGCCCCTCCTCTTCGCGCTCGCCGGCCAACGGCTCGCCTCCGAGTGGAGGGCTTTCCCGATGCAACCAGTTTGTCCGCTTAGCTCACAGCGTTGCGTCGGCGGAGCGGAGGCCCCGGAGGAGGAGCCGGCCGCGGGGACGACGACCGGGATCAATTCCGGGGAACAGTGGTACCGGAAATCAGGTAAGACGAAAAACGGAATCCGAAAAATAAGGGCGAGAACGCGGCGGGATCCGAAAACGCAGTCGAAAGCGAAATCGAAGACGAGGGCTTTTGCTTTTTTTTTGCGAACCGTCGCTCGGGTTTAGGGGAGGAGGAGGAGAAGAGGAGGTCGGCCGATCCGGCGGCTTTTCGAGAGAAGAACGGCGCGGGCGCGAACGGCGCGCGCTCCCAAGAGGTGCCCGAGACGCAAAAAAGCGCGCACAGCGGCCTCTCTTGGATCCGCGAAAACAAAAACCGCTCGAATACGTACCTCCTGGGACGTAAATTGCGGTCCGCAGAAACGTCCGCGGGGCTACGTTTCCACAATGAGCCCGGGTTGAAAGATACTGCCGCTGTCAGGATATTGAAATTTAAAGTTCAACTCCACCTCGAGAAAAGAGGTGCTCTGCACTGGGTCAAGCTTACTCTTTACTGGGTTGACCCGAAGTCCTAACTGGTTGAGGTGCCGTCAAGATAATCGAGTGGCTGTATGCCTGCGAGCTGAAGGGGTGCTAGGGCACCCTCCGTGAGCTTGGTGAAAACCCACAAATACAGGAAGAGCCCAAAGGGGAGGACCTTTTACTGCCATGCTTGACCTTCGAACGCAAACCGCAGGAACTGCCAATGGTGTGGAAGGATGGAGACATGAAATTACCTGTCATTCAGATCTATTGCTGGAAACCAATCCTGAGGACCAACGCACTGGATGATGTGCTTCTGCGTGATCATCTTAAACGGCAGCTTGTGCAGACAGGGAGCTGGTCCGGACCGTCCTCGGAGCATGACAACCCAAGCTCTGATGCCATGATAGACATTTGGTCCTCGTTGTCATCAAGAGAGAGGGTGACCATCCGAAAGGATGGACTGCTTCTCTTGTTCAAAGCTTGGATGGAGCGTGCCATGGAGAAGTGGTGGCCCCACAGGTGGGTTGACCCTCACTGGTGCGACAATCTCAGCCACAATCTCAGCTGCGCAACAGACATGCCCTCGCAGTGATGGCATACGCTGTCCGCAAGCATCACATCTTCATGCTAGACCCCCAGACATGCAATGCAATACTTGTGCCCATCATCTGGGGAAAAGAAACAACCACATCCAAAAATGTACGGTCGGTACAGCATCTTCAAAAAGAATTGGAGTTTGATATTTTGCACTTCAAAATGCACCACACATTCTCTATTGGAGACAGGTCAGGGCTGCAGGCAGGCCAGTCTAGTACCTGTATCCTCTTCCTCTGCAGCCAGGACTTCTGTGATGTGTGCAGAATGTGGTTTTGCATTGTCTTGTTGAAATATGCATGGGTGTCCCTGAAAAAGAAGACAGCATTTTGTGCTCCAAAGTCTTTATGTACTTTTCAGCACTAATGGTTCACTAATGGCCTTTTCCTCTGTCTGGAACCCACAGCATTTTCTCCAAAAACATAATCCCATTCCAGATGCCTCCAAGCTCAGAGAACTTGACGGCTCTTCTGGACACTGTTAACTAGGGATGTCAAAATGAATAGTTTTTTTGGTGCACAGCGATGCAGACGCAGACAATTCGGTATCGGTTCAGTAATAATCATAACCAGTTATTGTGTACTGATGTCATTTATCTCATATGCGGTATGGCGAAGGAGGCGAGCATTTACATCGCTCCAATACTTAAAACTCAGAAACTTTGCACAATTTCAATGCATGTGTGTTTGCTGGATCAGTCTTTCACTGAAACTTACAGCAGAAGCCCCTATTTCACTGATTTCACTGCGATTGAGAGAATGAAAGTACTCCATCTCTCTCTCTCTCACTCTCACTGTGGCCCATTTGACCTGCTGGCGTGACTTTACCTCTCCTCTCGGCTGTTTTACAGCGATACCTGTCTCTAGGAAACATCTGTCTCTGGGAAACATCCACACACACATTCACTCACACACTCATACACTACGGACAATTTCGCCTACCCAATTCACCTGTACCGCATGTCTTTGGACTGTGCAGCTGTAGTTGCCGTCAAACAAAATTATAATAATAATAAATGTATTAATAATAACAATAAAAAGGTTTCTTGAGCTCCAGATCAGTATATTAGAAACCTTTTTGAAGGATATTGTGATGTGTGCAGTCATGGGATTTTTAAATTTTGGTTGTCAGAAATATTCAATGTGTCATATGTGTTTGCACAGGGATGCCTTTTTGAATTTTGACATTGTGGGCCCCCTTGCAAACCTGTTAGATGACCCTGAGATTGCCTGTCGTAAAAATGTGCACCGGGCACTTAACAGAATTGCTGAATTTCCCTTGGGTAAATATAGTTTTTAATAAAGTACTAAATAAAGTTAAGTTTTAATAAAGTTTTAATAAAGTTAATGAAAAACTTTTGTTTTAAATGGAAACATATATCAGATGCTTCTAATATGAAGAGTTCTCTATTCTACAGGAGCCGTATTTATGGTGAATAAGGGTCTTGTGCCCAGATTGGTTCCCAAGATCTCAATTGAAGAAGAAAACATTCGTGCTTTAGTTCTGTCAACGTTAAGCTGCTGCCTGAGTGTGAATGCCCTGCCGGCACTGGAGAGTGATGTGATTCAGGTCCTAAGAGATCAACTATCTCACTCCTCTCCTATCATTCGCAAGGAGGCTGCATCTGCCTTAATGGCAATCAGGTAGGCAACAACAGTCTAGTTTGGGTTACATTTACTGGGATGATTTGTGTGAACTACATCTGTAATACTGGTGTAACTACTCACATGTAACAACCTACTGAATAGTGTATATAAGTAGACATGTGTAACGTGACATTGGTAACTATACTTTTTTCAGATCAAAAAGTACACATTAACAAGAATTAGTTATCTTTTAATTCTGCAAAATGCCAATACTTAGCCATACTTATTTTGGTCACATTTTATTTTACTTTACAATTCATGCTAGGCAGGCCCGGATTGGCCAATCGGGTGGACCGGGAGAGTTCCCGGTGGGCCGGTCCGTTTTTTGGCTGCGAGGGCTGGTGTTTCTAGCTGCCTGCACTCTCAGCAGTCACACTTTTTTTCAATTATTTATTTATTTTACCATAGCCACACTGTTTTTATTCATTATTTTGCCGCAGCTCCGCTCTTCTTATTTATTGTCTCGCAGCCCCATGAACAAAATGCAGCCTGCAGGGTAATGATGATATAACTATCATTCCGTCCACCTAACTTTAACAGTGCCATTGTGGTCCAGTGGTCAGCACATTGCATTGCAATGCAATTGTAATTCTTTTTTTTTTCTTTCATTTTTATTGTTAGGACATAAAACTGTAAGGTTGTTGAACATTTGAAGTTCTAAAGCAGCTGTTTTCTTGAAAAAGATGTGATAGAGTAATTAGAAACTGAATTGGAAATGACCTTATTTTAATATAGTCAGTCGTGAACTAAGGTGGGCCGGTCTAATGCTTGAAACTCCAGGGATGAAAAGGAGTCCCCCTCTGGCCCTGATGCTAGGGCTGCATGATATTGGGAACATTTTATATTGAAATATTTTGTTTTCCTGCAATATATGTTGCAATGTTACTACAATTTGACCAAATCGCTTTACACAAAATTTACCTGAAGGACAACAGTTGCACCCTAAATGTGTTGAGTCTTCATGAAAATATGAAAATAAAAAATTATTTCATTTGTCTGTTTTTTTCCCCTAAAAAACAAAAACTAAACTTTAAGTATTAAGAATTTATCATTTATTTCTGCTGTTAAAACAGTGCCAAGCTCATTTTAACCCATAAGTCAACAGGAGGGTTAAAGTAGTAAATGTTCTCATTTATATTGCCCAAGTGCTATAATTTATTTTGCCTAAATGCTTTTAACTCACTAAAATGCTCACAGTCACAGGCCTTAAATTCACTCTATTATAGTTCAGCTTTTGCAGTAAAGCTTCTCATATAATGATGAATGATGGTTTTATCCAGCTTTTCAATGATATGTTATTGGTCTTATGGATTATTCCTTTATGGATTATATCTATAATGTTAAGTTACTGCTTTTCTTTTCTGAAGGAAACCTACCAGAGCTTTGAAACAGATGGAACATCTTCACCACCCTAAACACACAGACATCAAGAATCAGAGTCTCCATGCAGTGCATGCTGGGAGTCATGGATGAGTTTTGAATGGCTCTCCCAGCATACACTGCAGCATGAAATGTGCCACCATCGATGAGACTCTGATTCTCAAAGTCTGTATCTCTTAATTGGTTCTGATGTGGTGAAAATGTTCATTTATGTTTGTTTTGATTGTAAATAAGTCCTTAATAAAGTAGTTAAATTAGGAGTCTACTTTATCCAATTATTTATTACTCGTACCATGTCATCAACATAATTAGAAATTATGTTCATTTATTCATTTATTCATTTTCTTTTCGGCTTAGTCCCTTTATTAATCAGTGGTCGCCACAGCGGAATGAACCGCCAACTTATCCAGCATTCTCTATGTTTTACGCAGCGGGATGCCCTTCCAGCTGCAACCCATCTCTGGGAAACCCATATACTACCGCCAATTTAGCTTACCCAATTCACTTATAGCGCATGTCTTTGGACTTGCGGGGGAAACCGGAGCACCCGGTGAAAACCCACACAAAAATTAAAAGAACATGCAAACTCAACACACAGAAATGCCAACCGACCCAAGCTTGAACCAGCGACCTTCTTGCTGTGAGACGAACATGCTACCCACTGCACCACCACGTTGCCCCTGCAGTAAACAGTGTAATATAAAATAATAAGCTATAGTTATAGAACACTTCAGTTAGTCAAAGGACATTAATTAGCATTCAGTCACAATTCACTATCGTTTAACTTGCAGTAAGAGAAGCTGCAATTGATTGAATGATGCTAAATGAACTCACAACTGAAGTGCTGTCTTGGCTCATGTGATCTCCTCAGACAGTACTTAGTACTCCTTGTGCCTGAATTGTCAAATACACACCTACTGGGAGTTCACACCTTCTTTTGAGCTGGTACTGTCCTCTCTGTGTATGTGTGCGTGTGTGTATGTGTGTGTGTGTGTGTGTGTGTGTGTGTGTGTGTGTGTGTGTGTGTGTGTGTGTGTGTATGTGTACGTGTTTTTGTGACATATCAGGACACAAATCTGTATAAAGACATGGGTATGACACAGGTATTACAAAAAGGTGGTGAAATATGAGGTCATTGGTGACGTCCTCATTTCTCAAAATGCTTATAAATCCTACAGGATGAGTTTAATCAGAGAGTAAAGCTGCACACAGTCTCCTGTGATGGTTGGGTTTAGGGGTGGGGTGGGGTGAGGGCAATATAATATAGGGTTTGGACAGTATAAAATGAATGGAAACCTATGTAATGTCCCCACTTTTTTTACAAAAACAAATGTGTGTGTAGAGATGCTGCTTGAGTCTCGCCTACAAGAGACCAGACATGATGACAGTGGCAGTGTGATTGACTAATGCACTTAAAATGAATATGATCTTTATTTTTTATATAAAAAATACTGCTGCACCAAAACTTATCAAGCATTTTCCTATGTCTCACATTAAGTATGATATACAGAATAAGAATGTTTAAATATCATAACAGTATGCTGGCTTTCTGAAGCATCATAATATTATTGAATAGCATACAGTAACAGTATGTTGGCTTTCTCAAGCCAACATAAAAATAGATAAAATAATTCCAATTTTTGCTATTCTCTCCTGTTCTCGTTTAGTGTTCCAACAGTTGGGAAGATAAAGGTGTGTGAGGAGAATCTTTTGCCCATATTGGTTAAACTGTTGTCAGATGATGACCAAGAGGTTGTCGCAAATGCTGCAGGGACCATTATGAACACAGCTGTTATCACAAAGGGTCAGTACAAAATCAACGTTCATTATTATTATTTCGTCATCTTAGAATTATAAGGTTCTATCTGACATTTTTGTCAAAATTGAGTTATTGACATATTCTTATTAAATGACAACTTATTTACATTATGAGATGTTTTTTATAAGTTGTTTACATCATTCAGAACACAGATAGAACCTTATAAATCCAGAGTGACGATTTGTTGTTGTAATTTTGTTCTGTTTTTACAACTTAAAAACAAATGAACAACTTCTGTTATAGTACAACATGAAGGCATTAAAGGGGTAGCTCACCAAAACAGAAAGAAAGAACAATCTCTTTTTATTTAATACTTTGCAAAAAAAAATTATGGCTTTTAATTACATTGATGTAAATATTTTTTATATAAAATATTCCCATATTTATTATGAAAAGCGGAAGTTATATATGTTTGGAGTGGCATGAGATAAATAATAGATTACATAGTTTCAACTGTCGTGCCTAAAGTGAAAGTGCCAGTGCAAGTCAAGGCCAGTTGTTTTTCGCCTGATTCCGGTGACAATTTTTGGCTCAACTCATGGGCCAATTTCGGCCAACTCATACCAGCTGGGCCTTTGGGGCGGGGTAAAAGCAAAGTTTCACAAGTTTTACGAGTCAGGTAAAGAGTGTCTGCGGCATGCACAAAAAAAGCATATAGCTATATTCAATTCAATTCAATTCAGCTTTATTTGTATAGCGCTTTTACGATGTAGATTGTGTCAAAGCAGCTTCACATAAATGGTCATAGTAACTGGAACAGTGTAGTTCAGTTTTTAGTGTTTAAGTTCAGTTCAGTTCAGTGTGATTTAAAATCATTACTGAGAGTTCAAACACTGAAGAGCAAATTCATCGATGCGTAGCTCTACCAATCCTGAACCATGCGAGCCAGTGGCGACATATGACATATATGCTTTTTTACTTTTTTTTGAGCATGCCACAGACATTCTTTACCTGACTTATGAAACTCAAGAAACTTTGCTTTCAAACCCTGGTCAGATAAAGATACAGATGCATAAATCACTGTAGGGGTCAGTTTTACTTAAGTCTGCCCTTATGTTTAAATAATAATTGTATAAATCTTAAATTTAATGCTCTTTAATTTAAGTTGCATAAAATAATCTTTGAAATGTTAATTAAAGGTTTCTAAAAAAATGTCATAGAACATTTAGAATATTAATTAAATGTCTAAATTTGCTTTAAGTAGGCCTAATGCCTTATTTTAATATTTTGCCAGAAGTAATAATATCATTTTTAGCCCACTTTCATGAACTTTGTTTAGACAGTTTTAAGCCATTAAGCGTTACCCTGGGTATCCCTGAAGAGAGGCATCTCTGATCTACAAAGGCTATGAGGTTTCCCTGTCTCAGGCCTTCAGGGTCAGCTGCGTGAGCCGTATGCACTCAGAGGATAGGATAGGAAGGTGAGAACCGATGAGGGTTAAAGAGAGGTAACATCTCCCTCTCACTCCGTTTATTAGTTTTGCACACCCTCTACTGGTCACGTCGTGCTCTTTGCTTACACTTGACTGATTCAGATAATGTTGAGCTCTGAAATATTGGAATGTCAGAGTACAGAAAAGGTTTGCGTTGGTATTTTCGTCATCTCACGTTAAAAATGGCACCATTTATTACATTAGCACCATTCACTACACTATGTGTAAATGTTTAATGAAGTGTGTTTGTGTTATCTCGTGGCAATTTTAAAATTCCATCACTGAATAAGAGACAAACATGTCCAATTATATTTTCAAGACGATTTTATTCTCTTGCAAGAGGGTCAGACAGTCATACAGAAACACAGGTCACTGCAGTGTGTCGAGGAAGGGAGGGCTTTCTCCTGCTTATGTCAGTTATTCAGTGTTACATGACAGACCTGCTGTACGTTTCCACACAAGACAAAGAATATTTTTCCACATAAAAAAATAACAAAACTATATCTCATGCTATGGCCCTGAAAACTTCTTTAAATAGACAAAACATCTTTTGCAATTAGTTTGGTTAAAGAAATATTTTTCCTCCACAATTTCCAACCTTTTTTTCATTAACTGGTAATTAAAAATTATTTTAAAAACAAAACTTCAATAATCACACAAGTCCTGGCTACTAATTATTTAACAGTGTTCATGATTTTGTCAAGCTGGGCTAGATGAAAATTCACTGTTATTGCATCCCTCATCCTAGTCAGACCTTCAGTCACATCTCCAGAATTAAGAACACACATAAAACAAAACAAACGATTCAAATCACAATCACAATATCAAAGCAAATCAGATCACAATGAACAGCAATTAAAATCAATAAACAGAAATCAAATTAAAATCTAATACAAGCCATTAAATATTACAGTATCACTAATATTGTTTAGTTGGCCTACCATATTTAAATTTCATAAAATTGGAAAAATAAAGAAATAAACAAGACAAAATACAATCGTTTATCATGTTTCATTTGCCTCATCAGCCTCTGTGTCCTTTACAGCTTCATCTGCTTCTGCATTCCCTGTTGATACAGAATCTTTGTTCCCACTTTATATTAAGTGACCTTAACTACTATCTACTTACATCAAAAAATAAATACAATGTACTTGCTGTGTTTATAATGTATTTGAGAAGACTTGTGGTGCTTTTGAGTTGGGATAGAGGTTGGGTTATGGACAGGTTTGGTGGCATGGGTAGGTTTAAGGGTGGGTTAAGGTTTAAGGGATGGTCAACAGTGTATTTACAAATGTAATTATAAAAGTTAATTACAGATGTAATTATATACATGTATATAATCAAGCATAAGTACACAGTAAATACATGCATTTACACAACAAGTACATTGTAACAAACTATTTATTCCTGTGTAAGTACATATTAGTTAAGGCCACTTAATATAGTTTTTCACTACCTTCTTTCAAAACATCCCTTAAGCTGAGAGCTTTAAACCGAGCTGTTTCGAGCATTTGCTCTCTTTTGTTTCATTATTTCAACCAAGATTTATCATGTTACTTAATCACTTATTTTTACACGATGATAATTTTGACGTCGCCTTTTTTTCTACCTCTTACAGTACACCTAAAAATGTACTGTCCCCTCACAATAAACTTGTGTTCTACTCAACACCCCTACTTTTTTTTTACTGTACTTGTTACACTCACCATTTCCTGCTTTAGAAAATCAGTATAAATCATTCATTTCCCCATATCTTGCATGCATTTCTGGCCATATAACTCTTATTTAACAAAACGCATATTTAGTGAGCTTGCTCTGAGATTTCCTCCTACTGGCTGTTGTATCCCTCTTTTTGGAGTTTTTTGGTACTCCTATTAATTTGGTGGACATTTCCTGCATATCCTTTTTTCACCTAATCTGGAAAAATTGAGTTCTGGGTCTCACCCTGCTTTGTCATTACACTTTGCCCTTGTGCAAACCACTTTGCTGTCAGGATCTACAATTTTTATGATTTTAGTTTTACATGTTATGATTTTGGCGAGGCAGTGGCGCAGTAGGTAGTGCTGTCGCCTCACAGCAAGAAGGTCACTGGGTCGCTGGTTCGAACCTCGGCTCAGTTGGCATTTCTGTGTGGAGTTTGCATGTTCTCCCTGCCTTTGCGTGGGTTTCCTCCGGGTGCTCCGGTTTCCCCCAAAGACATGCGGTACAGGTGAATTGGGTAGGCTAAATTGTCCGTAGTGTATGTATTGTTTTGTGTGGATGTTTCCCAGAGATGGGTTGCGGCTGGAAGGGCATGCGCTGCATAAAAACTTGCTGGATAAGTTGGCGGTTCATTCCGCTGTGGCGACCCCGGATTAATAAAAGGACTAAGCCGACAAGAAAATGAATGAATGAATGTTATGATTTTGTTTCACCACTAGATGTCATTTCTCCCTATTTTTTATTTTGAGTTTAGTGATCTACTTGATTGTTTCCCCCTAAGTTGGGTGTATTTAAGTTGACTCATTTTCCTTGTTTCTTTGTTTGGTTATTGTTGATCCTATCCCCGTCTTTCATAAGATTGTTCTACTTTTCTAGCTTTTCTGTTTAAAATGTTTGATGGTTATCTTGCCTGTATTTGTTTTTTTGAGAGTTTATTCTACTCGTGATTGTGATATATTTTGCCTGTTGGCCTTTTTGTTCATCCGTCAACACAAGTTTTATGTTATCTTTTTTTGTGATCAAGTCTGGATTTAAATTTTTTTTCTTTTTTTTTTTGTTCACTGTGCAAGCAGTGTCTCGCTGTTGGGTTCATTAACCTCCTGTGGCTCATTGGTTAAACTCTTGAAATGTTTTACACTGCAAAGTCCTAACCACCCTGATTTCCCAACCCAGTCTCTACCCTGTTTTGTGACTATAAATCTGCCTTGTGTAAGCTCTAACAAAACAACAGGCACATAACATCTGCCATCTGACCTGACTTCCCACTTGCAAAATTATAGCCACCCCGTTAGCTAGCCAATGATTCCAATCTCATGTCTGGCTTTGGACAAGCGTGGCCTCCAGCATTTCCTTTTTCCTCCTAGGAGATTGTGCCCACAAGAAATATCCCACCATAGATCTGTAATCAATGCCATCCCACAGACACGGATCTGCTGATATGGTTTTAGCTCTTTTTTTCTCTAATTACATATTCAAATACTTTTTTTCTCCCCAACCCCGGCTGCTGTTCATATTTGAACAAGAGTATGTTGTTTACAGTCAAGTGAGGGGTGACACAGTGGCTCAGTGGTTAGCACTGTTGCCTCACAGCAAGGTTGCTGGTTCGCATCCCGACTGGGTCAGTTGACATTTCTGTGTAGAGTTTGCATTTTTTCCCTGTGTTCATGTGGGTTTCCTGAATGAGTGTGTATGGTTTCCCAATACTGGGTTGCAGCTGGAAGGGCATCTGCTGTGTAAAACATAAGTTGGATAAGTTGGTGGTTCATTCCGCAATGGTGACCCCTGACGAATTATGGGACTAAAACAAAAGAAAATGAATGAACGTTATCTCTTTCTTTTGATGAAGTCTATGACACTGCAAGGCAATGCCAGTTGATTTTTACTGTAGCACATTTCATACACAATTTATACTGTAGCACATTTCATACACAATGGTAATTCAAAGTGCTTTACATAAAGAAAGTAAAAACATCATGAAAAAAACAATAAAAACAAGGAATTAAAAACATTCTATTTAAAATTAATAAAGACTCTAAAAACTGAATTCAAATTGATTGTACAAAAACATACAATGGGGTCAATTCGTTTGTAGCACAGTGATCATTTAATAAATGCTCAGCTAAACAATAAGCTAATTGTGGCTGTTAAAGTTAAGATAAAATTTTGCCAAGTCGTCACAAATAGGGTTTTGGGTTTTCCGTTCAAAATGGCAGATTTATCAAACTCGAGAATGCAGGGTAAGTCAAGCCTGTTTCTGAAAGAGAGGTAACTTTAACTCAGAGTCAGTTACCGTGGTAACTTACTCTGTAAACTTAACCTGGTCAGGAGCAGGTTTTATTCTCTAAACTCTTGAGTTTCTGTCTCTCTCCTCCCCTTTTTTAAAGACGAAGCGGTATTTCTCACCTCAGACTTAAGTTTCCACGCACCTATTTTGATGCTCATTTTGGAGATGCGCATAAAAACGATTGATGGAAGCGCCATGATGCACATAACTTTTGAAAATAAGCATAATAAAACATGTGCATAACTGAGTAGGTTAAACTTTTATTCAATAAGAAAAGATGCGCATAAACTGCGTTGGAAACACTTTTACTGAACAAATTCCAGTATGTGCATTAAAAAAAGTTTTTTTATATAGATGACGATGAAAATGTGTGCGAATAGACAACCCAGCAGGCTGAGCACATTGTAAAACATCCTAAATGTTGTTTTGGTCATTCTTAAAATGCCTTAACTGTTTCAATATTCATTCATTTTCTTGTCGGCTTAGTCCCTTTATTAATCCGGGGTCGCCACAGCAGAATGAACCGCCAACTTATCCATCAAGTTTTTACACAGCGGATGCCCTTCCAGCCGCAACCCATCTCTGGGAAACATCCACACACACACATTCACACACTACGGACAATTTAGCCTACCCAATTCAACTGTACCGCATGTCTTTGGACTGTGGGGGAAACCGGAGCACCCGGAGGAAACCCACGCGAAGGCAGGGAGAACATGCAAACTCCACACAGAAACGCCAACTGAGCCGAGGTTCGAACCAGCAACCTTCTTGCTGTGAGGTGACAGCACTACCTACTGCGCCACTGCCACGCCCCGTTTCAATATTGATGTATATTATTAATTACCCCCAGAGTGTCAAGAGCATCTGTTCTCTGTGTCTCATGGCTTCAAACGCCCCCACGTGTTTATTGTATGACAACATTGTCTTTTGAGGCGCAAGTACATTTATTAAATAAAGAAAAGATTGACGCAGCTTCTTCTAAAATCAGTTTTTACAGTTGTTATTTGTTAATCAGGAAGTGAAGATTTTGTTCTTTTTAATTAATTGGATGAAAACATTACTTTATTCGCACATCTTTTATTCCAGTTTTCCACGTAAATTTAATTAATATTTTTGGATGGAGACATAGCTATTGCCTACATTTCAGTTACACAAAGAACAAAGTCACGTACGAGAATGGCTTGTCCTTTTTTAATAAATAACTAGCTTAAATACACTGACCTTTGATATGTACTGTAACTAGATTAATGGGATCATTATTTGTTCTAAAAACTATTTTTTAATTCTGCTTGCATTCTAAATGTCAAATCAACCTCTATCACTTAATCAATAATAGAGGCAGACACACAAATGCACTTTTAAATCTATTAAAACCGATCAACGTGTATAAAAGTTAGAACGTGTAAAAATGTTTTATAAACGTCATACATTACTTTTTTAATATACTTAAATATTTAAATACTTTAGATGAAAAATTCCGCATTAAATTGAGCAGCTATGTGTTCCCATGCTAACTGTCTCTGTTTCACTGATGCAGTGGTGTTGCTTTTTAAAATATATTGTCATATTTGCTATAACTTTGCACATCAAGTTCAGATGGAGAAAGAAATGCTGATCTGTTTTTTTCAGATGTTGTCATGGTCACTCATAATATCTGCGCTCCATTGATAATGCCTTTTTATAGTAGCGGTGTGCACGCTTAACTCTGAGTTGGCCTTCTCAAAGTTGATTGACCCGACTCAGATACGCTATTCTAAAACCGAAAACTTGAGTTTTTAATCTCTCGGTAAATCAACTCAGAGTACAAGTTTAAACTCAGAGCTGGTTGAACCTCCTTACTGAAACTGGTGTTTGTGTTCGTTCTGTCTGCAGTGTGGTGTTTCATACCCAGCCTCTCAGTCTAGTTGGTTTTGTTTGTGCTGGGATAACATGCACGTTGCATGTGTGAATGCATGGTGAGTGTTTTCATTTGTCATGTACTCGTGTCTTGCATTCAGTCTTCTGTTGGTGTTAGTACACGTTTACATGCACCACGTGTTTGTCTCATGTGAACACGGTTAATGAGTTCACTCATTGGTTGCTTGTTCTAGGGCCTGTGTCAATAAGGAGGTTCAACCAACTCAGAGTTTATACTTGAAAATTTCTTATTTTTACACAAATTATTAATTAAATGTATGTCCAAAACTGGAATAACACATAAAAGATGTGCGAATAAAGCAGCATTTCCATCCAACGAGTCACAGAGATTACAGAATTGTCACTTCCTGATTAAACGGGTGCCAAAAATCAACAGTAAAAACAGAATGTACTGCAGTAGAAGAAGCTGCGTCAATCTTTTCTTTACTTAATAAAAGTACTTGCGCCTTAGAAGACAGTGCTGACACACAATGAACACGTGCGGGTGTTTGAAGCCCTGAGACGCGGAGAACAGACACTCTTAACATGCTCCAGATGCTATGGAGGTCAATAATAATATAATAACATTAACACTAAAACGGTTGAGGCATTTTAGAATAAATGACCAAAACAACATTTAAGATGTTTTACAATGTGCTCAGCCTGCTGTGTTGTCCATTCACTTACATATTCATCATCATATGATCTCTTATAACAAACCTTTTTAATGCACATACTGTAGTTTGTTCAGTAAAAGGGTTTCCATTGTAGTTTAGGCATATCTTTTCTATCACATAAAAGTTTATCCTACTCAGTTATGCATGTGTTTTTATGTAGATTTTTAAAAGTTATGTGCATCATGACGTTTCCATCAATTGTTTTAATGCTCTCCAAATTGAGCATTGAAATAGGTGGGTAGAAAAGTAAGGCCAATACGAGAAATACCGCTTCGTCTTTAAAAAAAGAGGATGAGACTTACAGAAGCTCAGAGTTTAGAGAATAAAACCTGCTCCTGACCAGGTTAGGTTCACAGAGTAAGTTACCACGGTAACTGACTCTGAGTTAAAGTTACCTCTCCTTCAGAAAAAGCTTGACTTACCCTGCTTTCTCGAGTTTAACAAACCTGCCATTTTAAAACAGAAAACCCAGAGTTTCTCTCATTTCAGGGTTAAAATACTCTTGAGTTTTCACTTAACCTCCTTTCTGGAATAGGCCTCTAGTCTTGTTTTTTTGTGAACACATGGCTTATGTTGTTTCTTTGTGTCATGTGCTCTACTGTCTATTGTCTAGTCCCACCCTCCTTTTTAAAAATTATTTCTGCTTATATTCTCCTCATGTCTGCTGTCCTGTGCCAGTTCATCACTGTATGTTGCCTTGTCCTGTTTTGTGTTCCAGTCCTGATCCCTGCCAGCCTGCCCAGTCAAGTTTGTTAGTTTATTTATTTTGTCAATGTTTTCCCCCTTGGGGTAGTTTGTTTTGCCTTTTGTTTTGTTTTTATTATTAATAAACCCATATTATATTAACTGCATTTGAGTCCTCGCTCGCTTTCCCCAACCGCTGTGACAGTATATATATTTTTTAAATACTAGGTATATCATGTTTGCAACATTATAATAAAAATGTTTCTTTGACATGAATCCATTTTTCAGAATAATTTCTGAATGATTTTGATACATGGAAGCAATGACTAAAGCTTTGATCACCAGTATAAACAATATATTAAAAACAGAAAACCTCTAAATCAAAATAATATTTCAATAGCTAATTCAATAAACAAACAAGATTTTAATGTTTATTTTTGCTCAAATAAGTGCAGACTTAGTGAGATTTTGTTTTTTAAACTTTTTACTGGATAAACAAGGGTTAAATAAATAACTAATAATAATAAACAAATAACTTTCGTGTAGCATGTGTCTATTTCTGAGTAAAGCAGCATCTCATCATGAGGTCATAATTCTTACTGACAATAAAATGAAACAAACATTCTTCCCAGAGCCACTATGTTTGTGGCTGTTCATAAATTCAGGTGGCTGTCATCATAATTTCTGATTGAATGCAGAAAGTAGGTTTTCGTGCTGTGCTGTGAGTGATTGGCCCTACAGTGGAAACATGTCTATTGGCCCTGCCCAGCTCAATAAAAACCCCGACTTGCACTGGCCTGACAGTGGAAAAGTGGCAATTCAAATATAAATATTTTTTCTTAAAAAAATAAAAATAAAAATTTACACTACTTTCCTGTTGACCCCTTAGCATCCCCTGTACTGTATATTCCAGGTAATGGCAAAATCTCATTGTCTGTCTGATTCTAGGTAAATCCGAGGCATTGGAAGCAGATGCCTTAGCCCCTCTGCTACAGCTAGTGTTGAGTGAGAATACAGCAGTGTGTGCTAACGCCCTCCGTGCCCTTACAGTTCTGGCAGAAGTTCCCAGAGCCCGAGCACATCTGCGGCAGCATGTACCTCTGCTGAAGACCAGACTCACAGATCCTAATTACCTCATTCAAGAAGCTGCCTCCACTACCATCGAAGTAATTTCCTGGCAGCCATGAGGAATAAAGAAGTTTGTGCACTAATATAAGCAAGGCCTGGTGTTTTATGTAAAATAAAAGTAAAGATTATCTACATCATTTAAGAACTTGTCATAAATGTAAAGTGAAATTAACGTAATAATAATAATAATGAAGAAATCTAAATGATTTGAAATTTATGTTTGATTAAAATAAGTCTGTTACAGATAAACTGCATTGCAGCTGTTACAAATTAGGTGCTTAAAATAAAGATAAACGTATTGGAAGGCAAACTATGTAATCAATTCTTTTGATGTGGTTTAATCTCTGTGCAGTGTCATGCTACTTGAAATCACTCTGTGTGGCAAATGGACTGGCCAGCAGTCAACGGGGTTCCAAGAATTTCTGTTTGCGAGATTTTCTGTCTGCTGTGTTGATCCCTAATAAACCAGGTACTAAGCCAAAGTATAGTACGTAGGAGTAGATGATATTTTCTGTTTAAGTGGCCAGTGAGCTTCCTGGACATGCTCTTGGAACTGAGAATTTTAGTTCACACTCCTATCTCATCAGATGTATTTATAATTTCTCAATTCTAATGATTAAATTAGAATCAGTGAAATTTTTTCCTACTTACAAATATAAGTATAGAGCAAGTTATCAAATTTCTTAAAGCTAAGTATTACTCTTAGGCCAATTCTACCCCTTAGCACTTCCCCTTACCCCTACCCCTCATTTTGCGCGTTCCTGTGAAGGGACAGGGGTGTCCTAATTCTCTTTAGCTTGAAGGCGTAGGGCTAAGGGGAAGGGGTAGATACGCCTTAGAATGTAAATTTTTCAGCACCACACTCGAAACCAAGGGGTAAGAAAATTTACCAGAATACACCATCCACAACAACAGGATAGCTGCCCCCAGCAGTAAGGAGATCCACAAATTTGTATTTTTTGTCATTATTACAAACACACATATGTTTTAAAATATTCATAACTGAGTTTGTGTTTTACCATCATGCTTTTAAAAAAATGCTAAAATAAAATTTTAAATTTGCTAAATTTGCTATCTATAATCCATGATAATAACTTTTGTAATGCAGTCCCACAACATTCTGACTCTCGATAACACTTGAATACCCTGTCAGAGAGGTCTAGTGGCTGAGAATGACCTTTTTACAGTGTATGGTTTAATGTTAATGTTGTTTTTGATGTGTTTACATAGATGAATATGGCCACAGTGTAAATGCACAGTATAGTACAATCTTATTGCCACATTAGATTGTTATCATAACATAATATAGGCCTTTAGTGATTTCTAGAAGATAAATACCAAAAAAAAAACACAACTAGAATAACTACAGCAGTCGCAATTGTCGACATCGCAATGACATGTGCAGGTGCTGTACGGCTGTCCCACTTCTTAGGGGTAAATTTTGAAGCCCTGCCCCATCACACTCTGTTTTCAGGGCCATGGGGTAGGGGTACAGCAATAAAATTGGGATTGGGCCTTACTCTCCCAGCTATTTAAGACAGCTCAAGATGTCTCTCACATGGTTAAGAGTTGCCAGTGTGGGTTTGTGAAGAGGTTCTGCAGTAGAAAGAACAGATTTTTTTCTGATCTTGTTGATTGTATAGTGATGCCCTGAAACAGGGATGCACTGGTAACACTTTAGATTAAGGGTTCAAAATAATGTACTAGTTAAGCATTAATGAAGGGTTAATTTGTTCACAATAAACCAATGATTAAGAACAAATACACTAGTAATTAAGAGTTTACTTAATATTTTAAGGTTTCCAAACATCGCATTAGTTGTTAAACTTGTATATCTCAATTAACTGTCATTTATTCATTATATATTTTTTCAGTTTAGTCCCTTTATTAATCAAAAGTCGCCACAGCGGAACGAACTGCAAACTTAATGATTAACTTGCTCACAATTATGCATCAGTTAAGCATGAGCAAACACATAATTCATGATTAAATGAACATATAGAAAAAGGATTTGAACTATTATTTACAATTTGATTAGCCATATATTATTTATGGATGCCTTGTCGGTAACACAAGGGTCCAAAATAATGCTTTAGTTAACCATGTTTAATTTGTTTACAATTAACCATTATTTAAAAACAAAAAACACTAAAGGTTCACTTAAAATTTGATGGGTCCCAAATTATGCATTAGTTAAGCTCAGTTAATCTAATATAAACAATAAATAAGAATAATAATACATAAATAATGATTAACTGAAAAAATAGAAAAATTATTTGAACGCTTATTTACAATTTGACAAGCCATATATTAATACTTTTATTAGTTGTCTATAAAGTGAACTGAAAAACAAGCTATTAATTATACCTAATTGCTGCCACTTTGCAATTACATAAAATAGGGAAATGATAGCTAAAATATTGTAATAAACAACAGTTTACCCTCTTGTCCTAAAGTTAATGTTATGTCCACATTAATAACAGCACTTGAGTGATATTCATATTTTTGGCAAGAATTAGCTTGTATTTAGGGCTAAAATGTCATTAATACAGTCCTAATGAAGACAATTTGACCCCCTATTCTAAAGTTACCGTGATATACACATTAAATATTTCACTGAGTGTTATTAGTGACAGCCACAGAAATGATAAATTATGGCTATTATGGCTGTATATCGGCACTGGTGAGAGCCGTGCGTTGGTTTGAGACCACAAGCTAAGTGCCTTATGCTGAGTTCAGACTGCATGATTTTTAAAGTAGTCACGTCACAGAAGTTTTTACACTGCATCACTATCTGGGTCAGCATTCCATTGATGCTGTGGATGACAGGGTTTCACACTGCTTGACTGTACATATGGAAGAATCGCTCAAAACTTTGTCTTGAGCAGCAAACTATGTCTTAAAACCAACATGGTATATTTTATTGTTATTAACTACAAAATGAGAAAGAAACATTTAGTGGGGTAGAAAATGTACTTATTTTGCTCACTTGGCCTAGATGACCCATCAAATAGACACGGGTGCTCCTGCCAAATTTCCACAAATTTTTCATCCATTTGTTGGTTCCAAATAGACTGAAAAGAAGCCCTTAACTTCTCCCTTAATCTCTCACTGGCCTTCAGATACCCATACTAGTGCATGCTGCTCTCATTGGCTGTTGGTAATCACCAATGTTATTTTCAATCAGAAAACAGATCCAGATATTTAGCATGCCAAAAATTTGATGACTGTCCGCGACTCATCTGCGATTCTCTAACAATCTGTGTTATTGTTATTCGTGTGCATTTGATTTCAGGCATTTGTTGGCGATTTCTTAAAGCCTGTCATTAAGTCAAAATCGGGGCTAAAATCATGCAGTGAACTCAGCGATGTACCCCACCCATGTTGATATATAGCCATATCGCACTGCTAAAAGTGTGAAATTGCGTTTATACAACAGTACGATGGCATAATCATGTATATAAAAATGAAAATCAAACAGGAAGTGTCTCAAAAACCTTTTGTACGAGAAGTACCACTGCTTGGTTGCTCAAAAATTCATTATTATTAATTTTTATTTAATAATATTAACTAAAACTGAGTGAATATAAAAATATATTGATAAATACATTTTAAAACTGCATTTTATGGCAAACGCAAAAAACATGTCACATAACTTTTTTTTCCCTGGCCCACTTATGTTTGCGGCTACTAGTAGAATGTGAATATTACTATGCTCAGAAAAACACAACAGCAGTCTGGAGCTGAGAAAAAAAGTACACTATGAATCCTGTGCATCACTTTCAGGTAACATATCCATGAATCTGTTGTACAGCCATTTTCAAATCTCTCCAGTGTTGTTCAATAGGGTTTAGGTCTGGGCTCTGGCTGGGCCACTCAAGAACATTCACAGAGTTGTTGTGAAGCCACTCCATTGATATTTTGCCGGTGTGTTTTAGGTCATTGTCCTGCTGGAAGATGAACCGTCGCCCCAGTCTGAGGTCAAGAGCACTCTGAAGCTGGTTTTCACTCAGGATGCCTCTGTACATTGCTGCTTTCATCTTTCCCTCTATTCTGACTAGTCTTCCTGTTCCTGCTGTTGAAAACCATCCCCACAGATGGTATTAGCCTGGTGATGAGCGGTGCCTGGTTTTCTCCAAACGTAACGCCTGGCATTCACTCTAAAGAGTTCTATTTTAGTTTCATCAAACCAGAGAATTTAGTTTCTTACAGTACTTCAGACGCCTTTTGGCAAATTCTAGGTAAGGAGTGACTTTCTTCTGGCAAGTCTGCTATACAAGCCTGATTGGTGGATTGCTGCACAGATGCTTGTTCTTCTGTAAAGTTCTCCTCTCTCCACAGAAGAACGCTGGAGCTCAGTCAGAGTGACCATCGGGTTTTTGACCACCTCCATGACTAAGTCCTTCTCCCCCGATCACTCAGCTTAGATAGCCGGCCAACTCTAGGAATAGTCCTGGTGGTTCCAAACATCTTCCACTTACAGATGGTAGAGGCCACTGTACTCATTGGAACTTTCAGAGCAGCAGAATTTTTTTCTGTAACCTTCTTTAATGTAGAGTTAATGCTTAACAAATAATTTATTAGCATTTATTTGCTAATACCTAATAAATGATTCATAGTGTGTAGTTATTTAAAAGTGTTACCAATCATTCATAGTCATTATAGAACAGAGGAATTCAAGTTTTTGTGCTGATTTGGGTACTCCCCTAAAATGACTGTTTAATCAATGTAAACAATCTAAAAGTATAAATATGGGAAAAAAGTGTATGAGCTGATATAATACCAATATTACATGAGTAATAATAGTATGTAGAGTATATAGAGTATAATTATATGGAGTGTTAATATATACAAAAAAATAAAAAATCTGTAATAGACTATGTGCCAAAATGTTTGAAATTTAAAATACTTTATTGTTTTTGAAAGCTGTCTCTTGTGCTGACAAAATACATTTATGTAATCAATAAACTGAAATGTTTATTTGATCTTCTTTTTAAAGATAAAGAGAATTTCTGGCCCAAATTATTTAATGGTGAATTGATACTCATTTTTAATCTGGGTATTGTCTTCACATATTCTTCAAAGGTTTCCTTCACAATTCCTCCCAGATTGCATCATGTCCTCCAGTATGAATGAGTTTGAATAGATGGGCTGCAAGTGGATTCTGCCACCCCGCTGCTGAAATGGGCCTTCTATGTACATGTTTGAGTTGGGAAGCAAATGGCAATTCAGTACACTGCAGAAAATAAGAATACAGAAGAAAAACATGATGTTATAGAAAAATGTGTTTTAATGATTGGACGTTATAGAATGTTGTCATACAGCATCTCTCTCTCTCTCTCTCTCTCTCTCTCTCTCTCTGTGCGTGTGTGTGTGTGTGTGTGTGTGTGTGTATATACTTAAGTGAGTCGTAGCTGGTGCACTGGTATGGAGAAAAAGTTGCATGAGAACACTCATCCTGCAGGAGCTGAACCCACTGATCTCTATCATCCGCACAATTTGCCTGTACATTCATACAAAACAAAAAAAGGAAAAAATAAGAATTTAATATATTTTAAACAAGCCATGTATGCTTTTCTCATAAATACCCCTGTCCTTTAATAAGTCTAAATATCAGACCCTGGGTTTATTTAATATATGGCAAGTAACATGCAAAACAGGACACAATCTCTGATCCAGTGAATGGAGTATCTTGGTGAACTTTTATTCAAGGTACTTTTTATTTTTTTTTATTTTTTTTTGTGTCTGGAGGGAATACCTAGTTTTTCTTATCAATAGTTTCTACATATGCCAAATTCTGGCTGGTGCGGGTGTTGGAAGTGAAGGGTATGGGCACTAGAAAGGTGTAGAAGTTTGACAATAAATCACACATTTCTCTCATGGCAGCGCGTTGTTGTCTTCACCCATTTTGGTTCCTTTGAACTACGTTGAATTAATCATTGTTTAGGCTAATTGACGATTTGTTCAGTTTTTTCTTTGGGTCTACTTAAATAATGGATTTTTATTTTGTGGGCATCAACAGATATTGATGGTTACACAGACCAGGTTCATACCATCATCATTTTGACATGGCATTTTCCAGGCCTTGAAAGGTTTGGGAAAAATAAATAAACCCAAAAAGTTTTGGAAAAGTCATGGAAATTTGTTTAACAGTATCTAAATAGAATATTTTTCAGTATCAAGCTGCGGTCACACTAGTGTTTGTGCATGCAAAATTCTGTTGTATGGCACTACGAAAAGGGGTGGGATTAAACAAGATGATTAGACATTTAAAAAAGCAATTATTGGTCCATATCCAACACAGTGGCTGCAGACACAATGCACTTTCAGACAGATGCAGTCTCTGCTGCATATCAGACAGTTATGTATGCATGCCGGCATGTTTATTCTCAGCAAAAATGCTAAAATTAAAAAAGTTAAATTTACTTAGTTCAGAGTGTAATTGGTCCCTCTCTAAATTGAGTAAAAGTTACTTAGCAGCAGAGTACAGCTGCGGTCACACTGGACTTTTCTCCCCATAGACTTTCATTCATATCCAGACCAAAATGCAAGTTTGTGCGCCAAGTTCCTGCAGTTCACTGTGTGGCAAAGTTCAAGCTTGGTAAACTCTGACCTGCAAAAAGTGCATCACTTGACTGTGTTTAACCAATCGAGGATCAAAACATGATCTCTCTGGACAGAAATTTTAATTATTGGCCAATCGCTCGCTTTTTTAAATGTCTAATTATCTGTTTAATCCCACCCCTTTTCGCAGCGGCCTACAACAGAATTTCGCAAGCTCAAACTCTAGTGTGACCACAGCATTAAAGTTAATGAGACAGTGAAAGAATTAAGCGATGACCGAGCACTCATGATGAACATCTGCTGTTAATAAGCATAAACAGAAGATAAACACAAAACTACAGCTGACTTCAAACAGCAGCAGCAGGTTCACTCATAACCTGTTTAACTAATCTCTGACTTGGATTAAAATCCATGTGATTTATTGAGAATTAACTTTCGGGTGTTTCATTTTTAACTTTCGAGTTCTGTTTTAATGTAATTTGATACTGCATGGCGAACGGAAAGAAAAACCTATGCATTTTGTGACTCGGTGGTCCTTTAAGGTAATAAAAAATTGCTGCTTACATGGTAGACTCTTAATAAGAGTATAATTTTAATCATATTAAAATCAGAGTATTATGTAAATGTACTCAGAAAGTGTTAGGTAAAGTCGCGAGCTGTCAAAGAAAGTGCAGTCCTCTGCATTTCAGCATGCGCCCTCCAATGTTTCATTTAGTTTGACATGTTTTCTCCATACAAAATGAAAGTGTTTGCTTCGCGTTGTGTCAGAATCCTTGTGAAATACAACCATACTTTAGAATGCAAATTTGATGAACGCGATCTTGCGTGTTGAATCTGAAGGGAGTCGCTCTGGCTGCCCTGTCCTCTTTGTGTGTGTGTCTGTGTCAGGCCCGTGCACAGACCCTTACAGGGACAGGTTCTCAACGCGATCGCAAAGTGAAGAGCAAGTGCCTCCTGAGAGGGCCACCTCAGCCAATGAGGGCAGAGGGGCAGTGGCCTTAGCCACTGGGCCACCCCCCTGTGCACGGCCCTGGACTATGTCTGTGCGTGCGTGTGTTTCTTAGCAACAAACCTGCCTAAACGTTGTTGTCCGTAACCCCTAAATCAAAAAGTTATGAATTGCTGTGAGACTGCGTTGCACTCTCAGGTTACATCATTAAAAAAAAAAGGTCCACATTGTCCACATGTGTCCAACAGACTGGACCCTCTTAGCAACTGGATGAATGTCATTTTATAATTAATGTTCTCAACTCAGAGCAATATAACTTTAGAATGAGTACAATTGTTTGTATTCAATACTTTATTATTATTATTATTATTATTATTATTATTTTCCATTTTCCATGTTTGCAATGCCTGTATTTTGGCATTTTTTTGCAGTCCACTTAGAATCCAACTTGGAAATCAATTTTTTCTTTAATGGCATTGATTGTTTTGATATCAAATGGCATTTACATGCCTGTGTTTTAATTTCTGTAATAAATATGGCTGTCAAGCCAGGATCTTGATGGTTTATTGTGGGTATGTTGTTTACATGAAGAAATCTGTGTTACAAGTTAAACATAAAAAACAAATAAACAATTATATTTTGAATTAAAAATTTTTTTGTCTTGCGTTTACATTAATTTTACATTTGAATAGCCAAAATTACAAGTTTCCGTCTTTTAAATGTGATTAATTTTCCAAAAAAAAGTTTAAAATTGCGATTAATTAAAAAAAAAAGTGTGATTAATTAGTTAATTTTTTAATCGATTGACAGCACTAATATATTTATAGGTAGTGCTGTCGCCTCAGAGCAAGAAGGTCGCTGGTTCGAGCCTTGGCTGGGTCAGTTGGGGTTTCTGTGTGGAGTTTGCATGTTCTCCCTGTGTTTGCATGGGTTTCCTCTGGGTGCTCCGGTTTCCCCCACAGTCCAAAGACATGCGGTACAGGAGAATTGGGTAGACTAAATTGTCTGTAGTGTATGAGTGTGAATGAGTGTGTGTGTGGATGTTTCCCAGGAATGGGTTGCGGCTGAAAGGGCATCCGCTGCGTAAAAACGTGCCGTATAAGTTGATTGGAGTTGCTTAACCATCCTCTGATTTTGAGATTCAATGTGTTATATTTCAGTTTATTTCATCTAAGGCTGTGTCTAAAGGTAGATGTAGTTGTGTTTCTCTTCTGTTTCTGCTTATTAAAAACAGTTGTTTGTCATCAGTGCTCAAATCATCGCTAAACTAGTCCCTTCACTGTTTCATTAACTTTAACTCTGCTGCTGAGTAAATTTTGCTCAATTTAGTGAAGGATCAGATACATTTTGATCCGAGTACATTTTACACTCTATTGCCATGATAATTGCTATCCTTTCTGCTTTGTATATTGATGTACCAACTGTTATCTTATTTGCCTTGCTATCTTCAAATTCTAGTATGTATATTACAGCTTCTGTCCTATCCGTATTTAAGTTTTTTGACCCATCTGTATGCACTTGGAGAAATGCATAATATTCTGTTCTTATGTTTTGTTTTACAAACTTTAACTTCATCACATATGTCCCTAAATTTGGTGGGTTTATTATCCAGTATGCTATTGAGGGAGTCACAACTACAGGTGCAAATTGTTTACATTCAATATTTGCCTCACACATAGTTTTTCTATATTCCATGCAAATCCTTTACTTGTTTTATTTCAAATTTCCCAGGGTGGTCAGTTTTTTGTCCTTGCAGATTGATCTAAGTGGCAAGTGCAAGTTTTTCCTTTCCTAAATACACTTGCATTTCTCCAGACTTGATCAGTATTACTGCTATTGGAGTCTTCTTAACTGCTCCTAGGATGACTCGAAGAGCTTTATTTTGAATAATATCTAATTTCTTGAATGAAGTAGCTGATGCAGATTCATACACTAGATTTCTGTAGTCTAGAACAGATCTCAGGAGGCCAGTATAAATTCCCTTTAAGGTTTGTTTGTCCCCTCCCCCTAATATTTACTATTGTTTATATAGTTTTGTGCTATATAAATAAAACTTGAACTTGAGTTGCATTAGAATTTGAACTTGAATTGGGGTTGAAGTTTATTTAACCATAATTGCAGATCACAAATCTTTGATCAAATCTTTGTAAATATTTCATACAGTAAAAACTGTATTTGTATTTTTTATGTATTTTTTGCAAAAATGCGATCCGATACGGATCATCTTATACCTTATGAAAAAAAAAAAACTGACAAAAAGGCACATATTTAAAAACTTATTTAAAATGTTTTATATTTGATGGTATTTTTTTTTTATAAAAAGCTCTGAAAACCGTTTGTATAATAAAAAGATTTTTCAAGTACCTTGTTTACATGTATCTGCATTATTCCAGGCGTTCTCTGTTATTTGTGTTTTGTATTTACTTATCTACATTTAAAAAATAGGGTCAATGTGGCATAACTCATAATGTGGTTAAATGCTCATTAGTTTCTCTTACTGGTAAGTATTAATACTTAAAGATGATTAATACTAGCTTTGCTTTTGCCAGATAAGATTTTGTTATCTTACATATCTGTCTAAGCCACTGGTCTCACCATGAACCTGCTCTGTTCTCCTCACAATACAGTTCAATCACACTTCTCTGACTGCTGTTCTGTCTGCTGGTCTGTCCACAGGCTTATAATTGTATGGCTGTGGTCTATCGTTTGTGTGAATATCTCAGAATATCTTATCTCGCCAACCAAATGCACACCGCGATCAATTGTCTTCATACTGTGTATATGTGCTATCTGCCTCTTACGACGTCACTCCCGGTCTGGCGATTTTGCAGATGTGGAAGTAAATTTCTGTGACTAAAAACGACTCCAGATTGCTTAATAATAAACTTTAACGTATATATAAAACAAAAAATCTAGTTCCTACGTTATTCTTACGCACATTGACTCACTGGGGTGTCTAACCTATAATATGCTCTTTAAGTAAAGTGAGATCAAAATAATAATATTAATATCAATACCAATATGATAACATCCAAACGATGTTAATATTTGAGACTAAAGAGTAGATAAAGCTAGTTAAAGACTAAAGAGTAATTAATCCGGCATCCTGGCTAAATTTGCCCACTGGCCTCTCACCATCATGGCCTCCCGCTCATTCCCATATAATAATTATATATAACATTATATATCCTTTTATATAATTATATATCCAATAATTATAATAATATATACAATAATTATATATCCCATATAACTCTGTCTCCTCTCCACCAATCAGCTGGTGTGTGGTGTGCGGTTTGGCGCAATATGTCACATCATCCAGCTAGATGCTGCTCACTGGTGGTGGATGAGGAGATTCCCCCCAATGAGTAAAGTGCTTTGAGTGTCTAGAAAAGCGCTATATAAATGTAAGGAGTTATTATTATTATTAAATAATCGTTTTGTATTTGGTGAAATGTGTGAAATCTCAATACAACTATACTTTAAAGCTCTTTGAAAAAAAGAGGATTTTAAATCATTACCTTACCTCTAGTACAACCACGTGGTCTCCATGCTGTGTGATGGTAATGCGGTAAGCATGTTCTGTATCAGGGCCAGGTCGAACATCACTCCCTCTGAGGTGAACTGTGTACTCAGGGATTTCTAAAGAAGCCTCATCACGATACATCTTTAGATTCCCGTCCTTCACCCAACACCATAAACTCTGCCACTGACAGTTCATCAACACTTTTAGAAAGGCCACTAAAGGACAATGAGACGAAGAGAGAGAGAGACAGAAGATTTTACACACATTTTTAGTGCAGACAATAATTTGTGTGCATGGTATATTTGCATGTATAGCTACAGTTGAAGTCAGAATTAGCCCCCCTGTTTATTTTTTCCCCAATTTCTTTTAACGGAGAGATTTTTTTTCAACATTTCTAAACATAATAGTTTTAGTAACTGATTTTTTTCATCTTTGCCATGACAGTACATAATATTTTACTAGATATTTTTCAAGACACTTCTATACAGCGTAAAGTGACATTTAAAGGCTTAACTAGGTTAATTAGGTTAACTAGGAAGGTTAGGGCAATTGTTATTGTAAAATAATAGTTTGCTCTGTAGACTATCGGAAAAAATGCTTAAAGAGGCTGAACATTTTGTCCTTACTATGGATTAAAAAAAAAATTAAAAACTGCTTTTATTCTAGTCGAAATAAAAAAAATAAGACTTTCTCTAGAAGAAAAAATATTATCAGACATACTGTGAAAATTTTCTCTGTTAAACATTTTAAAAAATAAAAAATAAATAAATAAATAAAAAGGGGGGATAATAATTCTGACTTCAACTGTATGCACATGCTCATGGTTACAGTGGCAGTGTATTTTGCCAATGTTTAAATACTTTTTACAATTTCAGCAGAAATGCTGACAACCATTGCTTTAGTGTATTAGTGTTCGGCTACTATCTTTTTTAAAAAATAATAATAAAAATATCATAGCAACAAATTTCACTGTGTTTTATATTTGTATGGTTGTCCATTTACTAATCCAGGTAACATCAATAGAAAAACATGCCCCGGGCTACTTTTTTGCAAAACATAAAAGATTTTACTCTGGTTATATTTTGCTGCAGGTTTCTAAAGAGGGTGTTGTCTGTATATGTTATGTAGAATGTATTTTGTTATACACATAATTTACATGCCTTTCTTGTACAATTCCATGAGAATACAAGGCTTGTCTCTTATACATATGTTTCATATACACGCACATATATGTACATTTCACTTTGCGATCACCTGACCTAAACTTCATTAATTTTCTTTTTGGCTTAGTCCCTTTATTCATCAGGGGTCGCTACAGTGGAATGAATCACCAATTTAACACAGTTTTACACAGTGGCTGCCCTTCCAGCTGCAATCCAGTACTGGGAAACACCCATACTCTCATGCATTTACATTCATTCACTTCGGCCAATTTAGTTTATTCAATTCACATGTACCGCATGTCTTTGTACTGTGGGGGAAACCAGAGCACCCGGAGGAAACCCATGCAAACAAGGGGAGAACATACAAACTCCACAAAGAAATGCCAACTGGCCCAGCCGAGGCTCAAACCAACGACCTTCTTCCTGTGAGGTGGTCGTGCTATCCACTGTGCCACTCTGACCTAACCCCAATCAATATTGTTTTAAAAAGCAAACAAGAGAAATTTGCATTATGGTCACATTGTTTTACCATGACTTTACACTGATTTTACTTGTTTTGTGGAACCATGCTTCACTGGAATTGAACCTAAACGCTGCTATTTAAAAAGTATTTTCTATTGCTAGAATAGTACATGGCTCTCACTTTTTGATTCACAAATAGTGTCTTAAATCAAATACTTTTTACCTGTATACCAGGGAAACATGCAACTTAAGATGCAGCCAATCTTTGTTGATTTCAACCTTTTGTCCTTCAAGCACTGTCTTGTCTTACCTCTGTCTTTGTCTTTATCTTCTACACAGCCAGCTGCAGATAGAAGATTGGACATTTTCTCTTCATCCGAGTCTGTATTGAGGATAGTACTTAACTACAAAATAAAGGAGATTGTCAGAATTGGAATAAGCAAGAACAGAATGTTCTCCATCATGGCTAAATAACTGCTTTGTTTACAAATTGTCATAAATAGGAACACAATACTTTGCCAGTCACTTCAGTTCATGACCAGCAGAACCTTCATGAAAGAGACTGGAATTTGAGGAAAATTTATCCAGATTATTAACCACAAAAACTAGTACAGTAACATATCAGAGAAATATATATTGTTAATTTCTTGTTGCACCAAATATATTGATAGTATAATGAGTATAAGAGAGCAGAAACTGTAATGGTCTCATGGTAAGTATGTGTTATTTACACTGCAAGATTCCAGTCTCTCATTCTTCAGGATTGATGAGGAGGTTTGGGATCCAGGCTCATAATAAGAGGAGCCACTAACATCTTCTATAACCTTCAAATAAGAAAGAAGGGAAAATACCAGAGGACAAATTATTTAAAGGATGAAATAAAAAGTATGCTATGTTATTTCTAGATTATATTGTAAACTACTCATCTGCGCATGTGTTTTGACCTAAAACATTAAATGGTCCTTCCAATGGAAAACGCATACTTATGGAAAGGCTGATGCATACAGGACCTCTTTAATGACTTAGTGTTTTTTAAACCCACTTTCCACCTAATGTTTATCTCCCTCCACTTTTAAATTAAATATCAACATCAAACCTAAACAACTTATATACAGTATATATAAATCTGTTACTTTCAAACATATATTACAATATGGAAAAAAAGACCTGTAGCTACTTATGTTAAATTTCAAAGCAGGTCTAAAATTAAACTTGGTCAGACCTTCCTCCACTCTTTGGCCTGTATACTGCTCTGGAAGCCCAAGATGACTGTTTCAGCACCAGCCACCACTTTCAGTTTGTGCTGAATCTTCTTACTCTGTTTGAATTTGTAGACCACGTTGCAACCCATGAGGTTTAGGTCCAGCAGAGGGTGCAGATCTTTAGCACATTTAAAACACTGCCAGGGAAGATGCAAGTATGTATTTCAATGATTGCAATAACACAAACAGTTCTCAGCAAAAACAGATAAATGCACTTAAATGCGTTATATTTACAATAAATTTAAATAGTATTGAAGTTTACATTTCTTTTTAATCTAATATCTAGAATGAGTCACTTAAGATTTCAGTACATCTCTATAAGTTATTTATTAATTATTTATTTCTTTGAATAAAGTCAAAATGTATTGCTCAATGTATTGACCTGTGTTAATACTAGTGGTAAGCATTTATCGACGTTAACATGCTGCGTTAACACAAGACTCTTATTGGCGATAAAAATAACGACGTTAATTTATTCTCAAAGTTGAGTTGTGGGTTGGACCAGAAAAGGCTAATAATGTATGGGACTTTGTCAGAGCTTGACAGGAACTTTACAGAGCACAGTTCATGGACCAGTTTTTTGTTCATTTCACAAGTGTAAGTAAGTTTGATTAAAATGGTTGCCTCCATAGTTTTCTACTGCGACACCGCGCATAGGAGATAAATGACGTCAGTACGTAAAAACAGGTTATGATTATTACTAAACAGAATCGAATTGTCCCCATCTGCATCGTGGTGCACTGAAGAAACAAGGAGGGCGAAGGCTCACTCTCTTGAGGGCTCTGTTATGTGTATGCATAAATTTTCTGTGCAGATTACCTAACAACTGATGATTGAACTGATCTGGATGGAGGATGTTTCTTACTGCAGCGCTTCCGGGTATTCATTTTAAATTTTACATAGTAATTAGCGTATTGTATATGTTTTTTACAGGTAGGTGTAGACCTACAGTATATTGGAGCAGAAAATATTTAATTCTACCTCAGCATTTGCATGTGGTATTTTCTCTGTGACACCTGCTGCACATTCAGAGTAACTCAAGGTAATAAGTACATGACATATACACTGAAAGTTGTCTTGCTAATGATAAACACACATGTTGTGATCTAAAGTGGTTCAATTAAGTTATCATTTAATGTAGTTTACTTACAGCTGGGCAAGTTTGTTTTAAATAGATCACAACATTTGCATGGGAAGTATTTACCTTTCCGTCGCCATTTTTTGCATATCCCACATTTAAGAAATGGGATTCTTCCTCTCTCTAAAGGCTCTTTCTGAAATGGTCTTTCTGAACATTTTATTTGCTATGGTTTGGGGGCTGTTGTTGGGTTTTGTTTTCAGATCATGTAGTGTGTGATCACTATATGTAAACGATCCACTGGTTTTAACATTTGCATTGTTAACACCACAACAACTTAAAAACAAAAATCTAACAAAACTATGAATAAAACTAAAAAACTAAAAATAATGTAATCAACAAAGCGATTTAACAAAGGTCAAAGTCATGCAATGTGTACTAGGCGTTAGTCATGATTACTCATGATTAACTAAATCTGCATCATATCTCTGATCCAACCCATTTAGTTTATTTTACTGGTGTCTTTTCAACAGCAAAACTTAATACTAATAAATTATTTTATTACTATAATGTATATCAAAATGATGACATGGTGAGTTAGTGACAAAATTGGAGTTGCAGCTTAACACCAGTATCACCATCAAAACTGACTATCACACTAAGCCTAGAAAGGACTGTCAATATTTTAAGCAACCAAAAAGATTTAAGAGACAAAAAGATGTCTTAGAAAATCACTATGCAATAAAAAGTTTGGAAACAATACGATTTGGTAAAGTCTTTACATGTCTTTTCTGCTCACCATCTAATAATTTAAAAAAAAAAAATCAAATCCAATCAGCCTGAGAGTATCACACATATTGTCATGGAGATAAAGGCACAGCTTAGCATTTGCATTACTTCGAGACCCTACCCTGATGATAAAGACATACGTTTAATGTCTTACAAATAGGCTGCTGGAATATTTCTAAGAATGTCAATGTAATTAAAACACACACAATGTAATGTGTGTGTGTCTGTGCACATGTTTGTGTGTGTGTATTATATCAGTTTGTCAGCAATGTTACATTTTTAATTAAACTGCATTCAAACGGTTATAAAACATGAACTTGTGAAGATAGAATGAAATGACTTGATTTTGTTTAAAAGCAGATGCTTGTTTCAATAATATGATATACATTATGGTCACATATTCCAGTAACACTTTATAATAACTGCACACTTAAATCATTTATTAAGCATTAGCAAATTGTGAATTCATTATCCGTTAAGCATTAACTCAACATTAATAAACATTAATAAGCAGTTTATAACTGCTTATTATTCAGGCATATATTAATGGTTACTATGTATGTCAATAAATGCTTTATTAACTCAACTTCACCTAGTTTTGTGACCTAATCTAAAGTGAGGGCTATTCATGCTTTATAAATCCTTTATAAATGACAAATAAAGGCTCAGTGAAATTCTAAACAGGAAAAATGACATTATTCATTCATATTCAATTTAAGATACACAAATGAAACTGTACTTCAAATAAAAATTAAATCTTTGCAACCTGATCTAAAATAAAATCACTGTAGAGTTTAAACATTACATTTTATTTCATTGTTTAATTATTATATTGTTGTTTTATCCAGTTTTGTTGTATTTTGACACTCCTGTTATTCAGCAATGTTTAAACTTTACAGTAATTTTACATTTTAGAAAAGATTGCAAAGATTATAGTTCATTTGATTCTGAGCCTTCATTTGTCATTTATAAAGGATTTATAAAGCATGAATAGTCCTCACTTAGGTCACAAAACTGCATGAAGTCGAGTTAATAAAGAATTTATTAACATATTAGTTGACTATTAGTATATGCCTGAATAATAAGAATTATAAACGTTGATTTCAATAGTTTATTAATCATTTACTAACTCTTTCTAAATGATCCTAAAAACCCCCAACTACTCTTAAATACAACTGGTTTTTAAATAATGCAATACTTAATTTAGTAATGAAAAATAAATAATTTACTAAGTATGAAAATACAATTATTAAGCACATTTTAAATGTGGTTATAAGTCAAGAAAAGAGCATTTGTAGCTGCAGTTATAAACTGCTTACTAACGTTTAATTATGTTGAGTTAATGCTTAACGGATAATGAATTCACAATTTGCTAATGCTTAATAAATGATTTATAGTGTGTAGTAATTATAAAGTGTTACACATATTCCTAGCAGACATATTCTGATGGCTGTCAATTTTAGGTAAAAATCCTTAATAATGCTCTGCGGTGGCTCGCAACATTATTAAAAATGCTGGAGGGGAAAGAGTTAATGTTGATGCATCTTTTTTTTTACAGTGTTTTTAATAAACTTGAGCACATATGCTTTTACTGGAGTTTTTGGCTACTCTGCCCTTCTCTGACCTCTGAACTGAGAGCACATAAAAGGAAACCTGTTTAGATTAAAGAAAACAGTTTGGATTAAAGGCATCTTTTTTATTACTGATTTAACTAGTGAGGCTTACCAGTAGTGAGTTTTGCTTAATAATGAAGAGCTGACGGGACCAATGACCCAACCATTTCTTCCTCCAAAGATATCCACAGATGCGTGACTCTGAATCGGGTCGTATGGTGGGTTGAGAAAACCTCCAATGGACATAATGAGCTCTGTCCTTCACAAACTCCTCCTCCTCTTCACCATATGACTCATAATGACTACTTTCTGAGTCCACTTTATCAGGCAAAAATATGTAATTTAGCATTTTGAATGAAGTATATTTTAGAATTAAAATTCTAGCTTAAAAATGCATTAAAATGTTTCAGTGCTAATCAGCTGTCATACTGACCTGGAGATTGACTGGTTGGAACAAATGGTTCTTCTCCTTCATAACAGTCCTGATCCTCCAAACACGAGAGGCGTGGAAAAACATCAGGACTCATAGACTAATGACAGAAACAAAAAAGCACAACACCAAATTTTATTTATTTCAATATCACTATATACATGTGATATATTAGGGATAATCAATTAATCGCTCTGCCTTAAAGGATTTTAAATGCAGAACGTTGAGAGAAGGAACCATCCACCACATAAGGGTCATTATCACTATTAAGTGCCTTTGATGTCCCACAAGATTTTATCAGTCCTATAAAAACATGTGAAATAATGAAATTCTGATGTTTTAATATAATTGGTTAAACCTTTACACACATGCAGGTTGAATGATGTCTTTTGAAATATGTTTGTCATTTTTTGCCATATTCTTTCTTTGAATGGATGTGATTTTGCCATGTCCTACTGCTCAGCCAACTTCAGGGAGTCTAAAAAGTAGGTAAATTTGATAAAATTAAAAAGATTTATAAATATAATTTTTTTTTGTCAAGGTTAGAGGAAGGAGAATGTGGAATGAGAACAGGGCTGTTTGACAATAATGTGATATTTAGCGTGGTTTTGGTGAAAGTCCAACGGTGAGGAATTGAGTAGTGCTGGGGAGTCTTTGGTGGAGCAGGCAGACAAAGGAAGACCGAGCTTGAAAGTCCTGCTTGAGAGCAACAATGAACCGATGAAGACATAAGAGTAGAGAGCTCATTATAGAGGGAGGAAAGAACAAGAGGACCAGGTGTAAACACTGAGACTAACGAGGACTAGACGAGGGTTAAATAAGGAGGCGTGGCAGTTAGAAACAAGGAGGGAGGAACAGAACGCATGGTGAACAAAAATACAGGCTGAGCCATGTGTTCCGACATAACACAAACAAAGATACATACAAAGATGAAAACACAGATAAGGAAGAGCTATGACAGTACCCATGACAGAAAGAATAGAGTTCAGCGAAAATTACTGGATTAGGGACAGGAATAATTACAGGCCGAAGTTCTGGGAACATAGCTGGATCAGGGACTGGACAGAGTTCAGGGGTTGGAGCCGACATTAAACAGAGCTCTTTAGTAAAAGTCTTTGTTACATAGTGCTTGGGTACTGGAGTCTTCTTCTGGATAAACTCAGTAACTAAAGTCAGCACTGTACAGTGCTGTTGGAAAGAAGTCTTCTTTTCACAGCAGTTGGCAACTGGAGCCCTCTTCAGAATACACTTAGGGGCTGAAGCCAGTACAGTGCTGTGCTCAGGGGCTATTTTTTCTACAGCCGACCCTGGAGCTGCCCTCTCAGGAGGAGGTACTGCATTAGCTCTCTCTAGAGCGGAAGCGGGCTCTATGAAGGTTGTCTTAAGAATGTGAGCAGGCTCTGGCACTGATATCTTCAGTTCACAGCCCGTGGGGACTCAAGCCATCTCTAGAACATACTCAGGGGCTGAAGTCAGCTCTGCGCTGTGCTCAGGGGCTGCACTCTCTGGAATAGAAGCCCTGGAGATGCTCTCTCAGGAGCAAGAGCAGGCTCTGGGGAAACCTTTTCTGGAGCAGATACTACAAGACATGGACTTTTGATAGCATGGTTAAGGAGTGACAAGATCTCTTTGATAGACTTTGCAAGGGATTTGCCTTTCTTCAGAGGAGGTTAAAACATCTGATGTGTACACAGTATGCAGATAGCATATGAATGTGGGCCACTTTAGGCAGTTATACAGCACTGGTGGTATTCCTTTAGGCCAGACAAAATTAATGTAAGCCTCAAGTGGCCCACCTGTACAATGGGAAAAGCAGGGGAAAGATTATAATTCTTACAGTATATGAGCATTTTATCGAGAATTATTTACACATTTGGCATTAAGAAGGAACATAGAAACGTTATCTAATTAACATCTAGCAGCAAAATGTGTCTGGAAAAATATTCAAAAGCTTTTATTTTCATAAACCGAGCAGATGTGAACGTGTCTGAGGGTTCTGATTGGCTGGAGTAGATATCTCATGTTAACGCGTTCTTGACGTGAATGAACTCTTCCCAGCAATCTTCTATTTGCGTTCACACAGAGCATAATTCCGGCAAATTATCAGCAATGTTACAACTTCTCTTTCCAGAAAATTGCTAGAACGAATTTACCGTTATTTTCAAAAAGGGCCTGTTCACACATACAGACCTTTCCGGAAAATTGCCGGTGGTTCTTTTTTTCTCAAAAAGTGGACCTTTTTGCAGTTGTATGCCTCAGTTTCTATTTAACTATGATATTTAAATACTGCATTTTAGTGACATTTTAAGCAGTCATTTTTTTTTCTACATTAACTAGTCATCATAACCACACTTTTTGATGTACTAAAAATATTTCCTAATAATTTGCAATAAAGAAAAACAAAATAAGACTAATTTGTAAAATACAAATTACATATTTCATAAAAAAATAGGAATCTGTTTGACGCTGAAGATTACTCTTTCATAACTTTTGCTTATTAAATTAGATGGGATTTTTTGTGAATACAAGTAAGACTGTTTGGTTCTTTTATTTAGCGCCACCCATAGCCAGTCTTTCTACTTTTTGTTGTTTATTTTTTTTTAAATAGATTATATTGTAAATATCTCACTCACAAATTCACCCTCACATTTCCTCACTTTTCACCCAACCAATTCCTCAGTTAAACGTGCAACCCAACTCCCCAAGACAAAAAGTGGTTGTAACAACATGAATCAGCAGTGACAGCACAGGCACAAGAAAAAACATGCGTGAGCATGTAAATGACACGGGCATACACTGTAAAATATCTGTTAATTAACAGGTTCCATGTTTTGTGATGCACAGGTGTTTTTTTTTGTTTGTTTATTTATGGTTGTGAATTGCATTATTGGAATTTTATCTCTGCTCTGTTAACTTTTGATGTAAAAAATTCAACTCTGCAGTTTTAACAGAGTGACTTTTATGGACATTTTAGTAGGTTGAGACTAGAAATTGTTTAAGAAATAATATATAGAGAACTAAGTTTGTAAAGTAACAGAAAATGCACTTATAGCTTATTACCAGGTCTCTGTTCAATGATTTACAACAACCCAAGCTTTTGTAGAAAAGATAAAGGTCCTATAATGCAATTCAAAAGCATAAATAAGTCCAAAAGCATGAATCAAAGAATTTACAGATATTTTTTTTAAAATGTAGGCTATATAATGCTACAGTTACTAAAATAACTCTCATTCTCCATGGGGGTAAACGGAAATGCTATGTGGAAACTTCCACTATGGGGATTTAGTCAGTATCCAGTATCATCTGAAAGAGTATATAAATGGGTCAATGAAATGCAAATGAGAAGGACGCTTCAGCATGGACAGCTGGCGCTACTTACAATAAATTTCGAATAAAAGCACAGTGTGTGCCAAGCTGAGGTATCCTTTTCTAGCTGAAGAGCCTTTCATATCCAACAGCTAAGGGGAAATCATTGTGGTGAAGAAACATAGCATTTCCATCCCCCGAGCATTCTCCTTTGGGAGGGGAACTTCGATGCTATGTGGAAGCTTCCACTATGGGGAAATGTATGGAAAACACCACAATTATTGAATTCTACCTTGCCCCCGACAAGAGGTTATGCCAAGCCAAGAACATGAGCGCACCTGCAGCACCAGAGGCGTGGTCTTCCAATGTGTTCGCTGGCCCTGACTTATCTCACTTCAACCGAAGTTTTACAGATTTAAATATATTTTTGGGAGTCGTAATGCATCTGGTTAATTTCTAGGAATTTATATACGACATTACGTTGGGAAAGTGAGTTAGCCTTATTCAATAGCCTTATTATTGTAGAATGAAAACGATCCGCGTCCACACTCGCGTTTTACCCAGCGTTTCTGAACAGCTCTCCGTCCACACCAAAACGCTGAAAATGCACATCACGTGACCACACACACACTCTCGGGCAAGCGCTCCAGCATTTCTACCCAGATGAGAGCTCTGCTTGTCGGACTGCTCATCAAGCATCTCCCGCTGGATCTAATCTCCCTATATTTGCTAAACGTGATATTTCATTCATGTTGTTGTCTTTATCTAACGACATAGGCCAATTCCCTGACTTTGATCATTGGAATCTATTAAGTTACTTGTTCACGGGTAACATGTTTTGGTTAAGCGCAAAGATAAGTTAATGATTAATCCAGGTACATTGACTGATCGCTTGCCTTTATTTCCTACAATGTATAAACTTATTGTATGTTATACTTTTATAATTATCGATTATTAAAACTGATATTCAGCAAAAGAGAGGGTGCGTTTCGTATTTTCACTGAAATTGAAAGGAGGCAGTTGTTATAGGCTCCGTTTTGTTATAAATATCCACACAGTGAAGATGACGCTCATATATTCAGCAAGGCGCCTCAACATTTCTGCTGTCTGTTAAGTTGCTAATGTTAAAAAGAAAATAGGAAGTTCCTTAAATCATGTTTACATTTTATTGTTGAGAAAGTGAAACAACGTAGCCAAGGTGATGTGAATGAAGTTATAAAGTACACTGTTCCCTTTGAAGATTTACCCATGTCCTCGGTATGTTTTCCATATCAAACTGAGAAGGGGGAGACTGCAGCCTTGATCAAACTTGCGAAGTCTTAACTTACAAGAAGAGGATGCGAGACTGAACTGTGTGTGGGCTACTTAATATTGAGGAAAAGCCCCAATCAGATAGGCGAACGTTTGCAGCCCCGCCTCCGTTTTCAGATGTCTCCGTCTTTCCCCATCCACACTGAGACGGAGCAGCAGCGTTTTAGAATGAAAACAGCCTCTCCAGCGTATTTAAAAAGCTCCGTTTTCGGCGCTCGAGAACTCCGGCGTAGTGTGGACGGATGGCGTAACCGTAGCAAAACTTATGCGTTTTCAAACTATAACGCACTAGTGTAAACGGGGCCTTAGAGCAGTCTTTTTGGATGGAGGAGAAACACCTCCCACAGCATGTGCTTTTTGTGGCAGGTCAGTTTTTGACTGTCCAGCCACATGTTCATGGCTGCCTGGTGCTGCACCTTCCTCTTCTCTGGGGTTCTGCAGAAGCAGAGTTACAAAAAATTTAAATGTTAGACACGCAAACATAATTATTAAATATTGGGAACTCTTAAAAAAAAAGTCGCACACACAAAGTATTTTCAAACAAATACCTGGTTCTGCATCTGTGTTGCTTTTAACTTGAGCCTGTTGAAAATGTCATCCCTTTCGCTGTTATTCAGATGGGGTAGTGCCCGGAACCGGGGGTCCAACGCACTGCTCTCATACAGAAACTCTGCTTGCTCCCCTTGGTAACGGTCTGCCAAATCATTCAGTATTGCTGCCTTCATTTGAGAGACGGTGTTTGAGTCTACATTGCACGGTGCCATGCTCACTTGTATCATGTGTTTGAGAGGCATGATAAGAGAGACTGTTGGTCGAGACTCATCGCACAGCACAGTGGTTGCTTTTTTCAAGGGTGTGAGAAGTTTAACTATGTCCTCAGCATCTGCGATGTCAGCTGCATCTAGAGTGTCTGTTTCACGTGCATTGTGTCTAACTTCAGAACTTAGTAGGGCTGCAGCAATTGCCTGTTGTTGCTCCAGGTAGCGCTCAATCATGTCAAGTGAGCTGTTCCACCTAGTTACTACATCCATTATCACTTTATGTACTGGCAGGTTTAACATTTGCTGCTTGGAGGTCAGCACAGCTGTTGCTGTTGAACTGCGGTGAAAAAAACGCTGCTACACGCCTCACTCTGCCAAGCAGACGACTGACACGATTTACCTTCAAACCTGCCTGGGACGCAAGGTTTAAGGTGTAAACATTTTACATGTGGGGACAGACCAGCCTCTTTCACTGCCACACCCATGTTTCTTGCGTTGTCAGTAACCACAGCGATGCCCTGGTGATTGTTGTTGTAAATCATGTCAAGCTCCCACTCTGAAACAGCAGCTTTTAACACCTCACCTATGTTGTGTCCAGTGTGTGACTCAAAGAGTACCCGTGTCTGTAGGACAAAAGCTTTTATCTCCCATTCACTTGTCATAGCATGTGCTGTGATAGTAACATAGCTGTGAGTGGCTCGTGACCCGAGTGGTCCACCCATCTGTGGTGATTGAAATGCACTCTGCTTGTTTGAGGCTCTGTGCAACTTTCTCCCTTGTCTCTTTGTAAAGAGCTGGTAAAACAGTTTGACTAAAGTGTGGCCGCGACGGGATTTTATACTTTGGCTCCAGCATGTTTACTAACCTCTTAAAACCTTCATTGGCCCCACCGAAAAGGGCCGTAGGTCTTTGGCTATATATTCACCAATGCATCTCGTGATTCTCTGTGCTCTCACACTGTTGTGAGGGAGAGAGGCTGTAAACGCTTCTTTTATAGTCTTTTGACCTGGCTTGATTTTGCTCCCCGTATCTTCACGTTACTTTTCGGGATAATGATTTAACAAATGGCTCCTCATGTTACTCGTATTCCCCGACTTGTATTTTTTTACAGTCTGCCAGTGCCTGCATATCGTTTTTTCTTTGTCAGTCACATTTTCTCCTTTCTCGTTTCTCTTCAGAGAGAAACTAAAATGCTTCCACTCATCAGATTTAAAACATGCTTTAAATTCAACCATTTTCAGCTCTCCTTCCACGCTACTACCAGCACCCTCCATTTCTGCATTACTGTAGTGGCAACAGACCGCAAAGGATGTTGGCCACGCATGGGCTGATGGGAATTGTATTTCCAGCTGGCCCTTACGCTACATTCGCCTGGGAATTTTTCTCAACAGGTCTTAAGTTTTACAGAGTCATGCGACCATGGTAATATTACATTTTTTTAATTGCGGTACGACGGTATTTACAATACCGTTACATCACTAATGTTTATTGTTCGGATATCACTACTGCTTTCTATAGAAACAACCAAAACAGAAAAAAATACCCTTCTGAGTGTGGTGCTTTAACTATGAATAAATTACAAAGTGATTTGAGGTAAAAACAATTGATTTAAATTCAGATTCATTTAAGATAACATTTTATTTTTTAACTAGTCATAAAACCATGTTAAAACTGTTTGCTGAAATGAAGTTCTGTTTTTATGTTTTAGGTGATTTCAGTGTGCTTTGATGGATTGCTTTGTACATAAATTAAATTAATGACAGCTTCCGGAACCTGTACTTTTTAAGGTATTTTTTTCCTGTTATGTCCTATTTGTCTTGTGCTTTTGTGCAAATAGTGTAAATTGATCATCACAAAACTGACATCTTCAAATTAATATTATTTTAATGTATTGTCTTTAGCATAAAACTTGACAAAACTTGTTTGTAGTGCAAGTAATTCAATTTACTACCTTTTGTTATTCTTCTAGTCTTTTACCCTTAACAGCTAATGAATTGTAAGTCTAACACATTCGCAGAAACAAGCATACTTTCTTGTTGCAAAATAAGGTGGATAATTGACAATGCGTAGATAAAATGTGTAGAATTATGAACAATACCCAGAGTCTAATTCAGGTTTTCATGTGTATTGTGTGTTCATACAATTTTTAAAAATGTATTTGCACTAAACATGGTATGCCCAAAGTTGAAATAACAGACCAGCCCTGGGTACATTAAAGAGAGGCTGAAGAACATATGAAAGTATCTGAGGCACTTGAGAAGGCCATAGGGAGAGAAGGAAGATGCACCAACCAGGACAGTCATGCCAGGTAATGGGTAGCCTTCATTTATAAAACAGTAATAAAAGATAAAAAAACTACAATCTTAAACCCCATAACTTTAAGATGTCAAGTGAAAAGGACTTTTTTGTTTAGCTTATACAAATTATATTAGGTAGCCAGCCTCTAAATAATACGTACACTTTTTTTCAAAACACTTTTGCTGATATTGAAGTGAGATACGTGTAAAGTTTGGGACAGGTTTGGTGACTTGGGTAGGTGCGATAGTGGGTTAAGATATAAGTGATAGGTTATCAGTGCAATTAAAAATATTTCAAAATGTCATTCCAGTCAATTTGTATAAATGTGTCTGTTAAATGTAAATATAATGTGGTAATAATCTGGTAACAATTTACAATATTTTGTATTTGCTATTATTATTTTTAACATCTGTTAATACTATTCCTTCAACTAACAAAGTAACAATGAGCAACAAATTTGTTACAGCTTTTATTAATCTTTGTTAATGTTAAAGTCATTTATTGGTTATGTTATTTCACAATGCATTAACAATGTTTGACATGCTTTGTAGGCCAATCAAGTGCTCCATGCATACCCACACCTTGACTCTTACACTCTGATAGACATTTTTTCATTTGCATTATCTGTCCTCTGGGTTGGAACAAATATGGTGGAGTACCTCCAGCAGACTAAAGCATCAAGACATTACCCTTCCTTAAAGACACTTTGACTTCCAGGCTTTTGTCATCCTCCCAGGAGAAGCTTTGGAGCTAAGGACTCTCACAGACCATTTAGCTTATTTAATTAACCTATAGTGCATGTCTTTGGACATGTGGGAGAAACTGGAACACCCAGAGGAAACCCATGTAAACACAGGGTGAACATGCAAACTCCACACAGAAATGCCAACTGACCCAGCCTGGACTTGAACCAGCGACCTTTTTGCTGTGATGCCACAGCGCTACCCACTGAACTACCACAGCACTAACAGGTAGCATTATAGCTTCTTTTGTTTTCATTTTACAGGTTTTGTTTTTTTGTATGTAAACAGCTTGTTGCTTGAGGAAGAGTATTACTTTATGTTCACACTCTGATGAATATTGACATTTTTGTCCAGCACAAATGAATATATGGTTCATAATATAGACTAAAAACACTGCTTTGTAACAAACAATTGTTGAGGTATTTTGGAATTTTGAATTTGATGAGCATGGCTTTATGTGCAAACAGCTTTACTAAACCTTTAGGTTTTTTTGTAGTTAATGAATTTTTTAAAATGTTAAAACATTTGGCATTTTAAATTCAATTGCATGTGAATTCATGTGAATTGTTTAAAATGTTTTACCTTGAGGTAATTTGGAGAAAAAAACTTAAAACCTCAGGCAACCTATATATGAAACAAATTGTTTTGAATGCAGTTAATAATTTGTTTTTCGTTTTGTATAATCTCTTGAATTTTTAATTGAGGTAAAGTGTATTAACAAAGTGTAATGTGCTGAACAATTTTAATGGAACAAAAAATAAAGCTTATACAATATTGACCTGTTTTTTTTCATGTTTTTTATGTGGTTAATGATTTTAAAAGAAAACAAAAAATTACATTCGAAAAAATAACCTATTTATTAAATCAATTTAACCTATTACTTAAGTAAAAATGTCAATTTATTGGGTAGAAAAAACAACCCAATTGTGGGGTTAAAAATAATAACCCAATTACTTGGGTTAATTTACCCCCTGATGTGCTCTGTCGCAAATTTACCCAGCAGTAGGGTTAAAAACAAGCCAATTTGTGTAGTTTTAACCCTGTGTTTTTTTAGAGTGAATTGTGGTCAAAAAACTAAGTTTTAAAAACTGGTCCAAAACATGACAGGTGGACAAATCTAAGCCTATTTTTATTAAAACAAATATCAATATGCATATAATAAATAATACTGCTAATAATAATAACACTATACAAAAGCAAGTTGTCGTAAATAAACTGAAAAAAGCCCCCCGAGATGAAGGCAGTGGTTTTTATTTTTATGTAAATAGTAATAATTTTTGTAACATTTAAATCCTTTAATTGTTTTTCATTTGTAAAGATGTTTCAGTATTGTTATACATCCTGCATGTTTTAAGCAATATGTAAGTGAGGTGCACAACTAGTGTGCTCTGTGCTGGATTTTAGACCTGCTCTCAGCTGGTCTATTGCGCAGGACACTTTAGATCCCTTAAAATAGCAACGTGCCAACAATGCACCTAAACATACCTCTTTTCTTGACTGGAACACCTATGAGTCCACAATGTGGCGCAAACGGATTTGCTATTTAAACAACATGGCTGAAAACTGGAAAAACAAGACTGCATTGTTCTGAAAATAGTAAGATATCACAGAAACACATCTTGCATCTTATTGCACCAGGTGTATGAACACAGTCACATACACACGCATACACATTGACATATATCCACACACTTTGAATGCTTCAATTGCGAGAAAACAATTGAAGGCCATCTACTGAACAAGCTTCTTTCATTCAGCCTCCTACTTTCGACCATGGATTTAGGAAATGGTGGTGAATGCACTCCACTGAAGACATCATTACATAGCCTATTTCATTTAATGATTTGGCCTGTTAAGCGTTTTTTAAATTTGTTTAAAAACTAAATAAATAATAAATAAATAAATAATAAATAAACAGTAATAACGAAGTGTGGTCAACAAACTGAGTTATATTTAAACACACTTACATCCTATGCCTCATTTGGTGATGGATATGCCTCCAAAACCCAACAGGTGGACAAATCTAAACCAAAAAATGAATAAAACAAATATAAATACGCTTCATGAATACTACTACCAATATAACATTAAACAAATGCAAATTGTAATAAATATGGAATGTAAGGAGGCAGCGTTTTTTATATTTATATTTGTATTTTTCAACATTTTTTCCTTTATTAATTTTTTTTTATATGTAAAGATTTAAGCTGTATATTGCTGTATGTCCCTTTGTGTATTACACAATATGTATGCATGTTTTGGTCCTGCGTATGTGCATATATAACGTGTTCTTTAAATAATAAAAACTCTGCACCATTGACTTCAGACCAGCTATTTTTGGTCAATGGCGCAGTCTATTTCAGTTGCTTCAAAAAAGCAAAGCGCCAACAATGCACCTTAACACACCTCCTTTTCAGACCAGCATGCCCATGAGTCCACAAATTGGCACAAATAAATTTGCTATTTAAACAGCGTGGCACAAAATGTGAAAATGACACCTGCCCTGGTCTAAAAAAAGCACTTGCCTGGTGCCATATTGCGCCAGGTGTGTGATAGGGCTCTTAGTGTTTTAGCACCAACCATTTTAGACTTTATGTTTAGAGCTTTTGATTTCTCATTCTTTTATTTTCTAATGCAATTTTTTTCTCAAAACAGCAACATTTTCTGAAAGCTAAGCAAACCAACAAAGTCATTTTTCATGAGCCTAAACTTAAAAATTAAGAACTAAAACAGACACTGATGATGTTAATGATGATCAACAAAACAATTCAAGACAAAAAAATTAAGTTGAAAGGACCTTTAAAGATGAATAACCTTTAAAACAATCTTCCAACATTAACAAAGCCAGCCATTTCTGTAACAAAAACATATGGTTTGGAAAACATTGTTATACCAAAAACAATGTTTTTTTAGTTGCCCAGCACAAACTGTGGGCTAAATGTGCTCATGTTCATAAGACCTCAAAATTTCCACTCAATCTTGACTGGTAACTTCCTCCCAAATCTCCCAGGAGATCCTTCTTGCACCATCAGTCGTCCTTCCCTTCTGAATCAGTCCCTGAATCAGTCTCTTTATCATTCCATCACTGTTCTCTATCACGTACACAGTCATAATTAAACACGCATTTCCTTTCCAACCAATCACACTGCGGCCTCTCGCTTAAACATGGCATTTCCTGTTAAAGATAAGGCCTGTCCTCCTCATCCCCTCTCCATCTTTTGCAAACAAACTTGATTTCATCAAGGGTTCTCGAATTAGGTAAACTTCCTATTGTACTTAACTGCTTTGAAATAGAAAAATGTAAGCTTTTAGGAACAGATCAAAGAAAGTATAGTGGTGTCTTTAAAGGAACATTTTAGCTGCAAATTTTAATTCTTAAAATGAAACATTGCTGACAAAATAAAGTGAAATCATTACGGAAACAAAGTTATACATAATATAACTAATATACATATATAACTAATATACATATATAAAAACGATAAGGTTAAATATATTCTACTGTTTTGCTGACATCAGAGGAGGAATGCCATACCAGAGAGAAAGTAAGAAGACCTTGTTGACCTCAAGAAGCATTGTTAGATAACAAAGTAAATTTGTTACAACTCTAAATTAGAAAAAAGTTGGGACAGAATGGAAAAGGCAAATAAAAATAAAGAAAGTATAAAAAGATTTCATGTTTCGTCTGGTCAACTTCATTTAATTTGTGTATATACATTCTTTCCTGTCATCCAAACCTGAAATACATTCCAAAAAAAAGTCGGGAAAGAAGCAATTTAGAACTAGTAATCAGGTAAAATTGGTTAAATATTGATGTTATTTAAAACAGGTGTCAACTAGTCATTGTAATTATGATTTGGTACAAAATCAGCAAAAGAAGGGTCTAGTTCTTTAGGAGCAAAGATGGGCAGAGGATTGTGTAAGGGTCCATCTATTAGTCCTATGATGGAACTAATGGTATAGGTGAAGGTTAAATGCGTGTTAGCATTTTTAGCATATGTGAAAAAAAAATTTTTTATTTGTGAAATTATTTTAGTTTGTTTCCAGCTTTGAATCTGATAATTTTAATTTAATTTAATCCAATTTAAGCTGATTACCTTATAGGTTGTGATTTGGTCTAATTTAGATTGATTAACCTAATAAATTCTTATTATCAGTTAATGGTTCATCGTTTACCCTAAGTCGCTTAGTCAGTATGCTGGCCAGTTCCATCTGTTCACGGACACATTCTTGCCAGTTCTGATTCTTAGATGATATAATTGTAAACTAATTTCCTTTAAGAAATATTAGGCCACCCCATGCTTGCTTATACATAAAAGCGTCTGCTAAATGACTAAATGTAAATGTAAAGGAAGTTTGATTTACTCACTAGATTATATCATACCAAGTCAGTGATTGTCAGCAATCAACAGGGGCCTTATGTTCGGAGACTTGCGTTGATTGCATACTAAAACATTGCATACGCACAAAGCTGAAAATGTGCATACGCAGTAAAAAAATTCAGATGTATGAATCACTGCATACGCGGAATCCCACGCATATTTCCTTTGTACATGTGAATTAACGTGAAACTGAGTGCACGAGCACAAAACTCTTTCCTTCCTCCTCCCCCTATAAATATGGTAATGACTCTACTTTGGCAAAGCCAAATGAAAAAGCAATGGCAAAAGCCATCAAAACTTTGAACAGATTGTGAATTGGAGGTGCTCCTATTGGTGGTAGACCGGAGAAAAACTGTTATTTGCTGTGTTATTGCTGTGTTATAAAACTGTGTTATTTGCAAGTTTGTCCTCATCACTTGATGACTTCAGTCCTTAAATGTCTTTTAAGTGTTTTGAAAAAAATTACAATACTTCATAATGGTAAATGCTTTACTGTTCCAACTTTTTTTCAAAAGTGTTGCAAGAAAAAAAAAATTGGAAAACATGTTTAAAAAAAAAAAAAAAAATCAATAAAAGCTCACTCCTCTCTTTCATTTACATTTGACCCCCTCCAGCACCAGTTCTATTCACAAACTCTGCCCTTTACCTAACTCACACAAAATGGTCATCTCAAAGTATAAATGTTCTATATCAATAGACTTTTTCATCCTGTTTGATATCATTTGAAATGTCCCAGTGCGACTGGCACAATGGTCTCGTTCTGAAAGAAATAGATAATCTATGTAAACACTTGAAACTTTATGGATCTTTGACTTACTGCCGAAGGGGTGTCATTTGTCATGGCCCTCTAGCCAAATTACCAGCCTGATCTCACGAGAAAACGTAAGTATTTTACGTTTTGCCAGTTTAGTGGCTAATTCGTACGAATTCGTACGAGTTCAGTCGTACGAAATGGTACGATTTTAAAAAGGAGGCGTGGCACCTGACCCCACCTCTAACCCCAACCGTCATTGGGGGATAAGCAAATCGTACTAAATTGTACGAATTAGATCGTACGAATTCATACGAATTAGCCACTAAATGAAAAAGTTACGAATTGCCGTGAGATTGTGTTGAAATTACCTCTTGATTGCCACAGCAAGAGGGCTTCCATTATGTTTTCAGCTTGTGATCTGTCTTCAGAACTTCTATGTCTTAAGCTTGTGAATTAGTATAATTCATTAGCATGATACTATTCTGTAAAATATTATCTGGTTTACTACATTGGGCTGCTGCTGACTCTAATTTTAGGGACATGATCACAACATCAGGCCAAAACATAATAAAATAAAGACATTTATTTTATTTATCAACTATTTATTTATCAAATTTTTATTTATTTCAAACTTTCTAAGAAATTAGTAAATTGTATTCTGGGTATTTTTAAAGTTCACTATAACAATACTGTACATGTTTTTGATGATTTTGGATGGAACACTGTTATTTATGTCATTTCTTTCCTATTCACTTATCATTTGAATTTATTATTCTTAATATTCTTTCATTATATGAATGCATCATGCAAATTTTCCCCATGTCACTCTGTAGTTTTGTACCAGCTTCAAACCACATAAATGCAACAAAAAGCAAGACAGCCATATCTCTTTGCTGTTCTTTGCACTTCTACATAATTCTTGACAAGTCATTCTTCACTTTTATGCCTCATTCACTCTAGCAGCAACTTTGTGTCTGCCTGTCGCTCTGGGTGGCGATCGAAGTTGCTACTGCGCATTCCTACCTTGAGGTTGCTCAGGTAACATTTAAGGTGATATTCACCAAGTGCAAATTAGTTTTATGCAACTGAAAGCAAACTTGTGTTAAAATGTTATTATGGCCTCCGACATCATTGTGTAAGTATGGAGCCATATTGACAAGAGCAGTGATGTTTAATAATGTGCCCAAGCATTTATAACTGAAAATTTGTTTATTTTGTCCTCCAAATAATCACAAAGAAATCATGGTCAAAAAAGCCTGCTTCTCCTGCTAGCTGATCACCCATCACTCGTGTGCTATTAGGTAAGTAGGTGGAGCTAATCCATATTACCAACCCCCTCTGTATGTGACATATAATAATAACAGCATAATATTATTAATCTTAATTATTCATAATTTTCAAACAACAAATAAACAAATAACATATAAATATATAAATAACACAAATAGCACAAACATAACAGCCACTAATTGTCAACAAAATGACAATTAGGAATAAATAGATGTGGCATTACATATAGTTCCTCTATAAATGATAAAAGTCCATACAGATATGGCTATCGCAAGTGAATGAATGATACCTCGCGTGACACTGGAGTGTTCCTTAACAGCAAGCACAATGCTCTAATACAAAAAAAAGACAAGCAGGGGGCAGTTATATAACATAGTGAACATATTGAACGTCGCGGTTACGTTGGTAACCCACGTTCCCTGAAGGAGGATAATACACATATATTAGCCTCTAAAGAAGCCAAACACTGAGCGATCATGGTGGAGGCGACACACATCTCCTTTTCCTCCCACAACATACTTTTCTATCTGTCACTCGATGACACTCAAATCCCCTGTCAGAAAAGTCTAGTGGCTGTGAATGACCTTTTTGCAGTGTCTGGTATAATGTAATGTTGTTTTGGTGTGGTTACATAGATGAATATGGCCACTGTGTAAAGTACAGTACAGTTACAAGCTTATTGCCACATTTTATCATGATATCATTGCCTACAGGGATTTCCTAAAGATCAATACCAAAAAGAAAATGCCCCAAAAAAAGTACTTGCAGGGGCAACAGGGTGCATCGCCCTTTTGCAAGAGTGAGCCGCAAGCTTAGCTGCACAACAAATGTGCCATCGCAGTGATGGCATGCACTGCCCTCGAGCACCGCATTAACATGCTGAACCCTCAGACATGCAACACAGTGCTCGTGTCCATCATCCAGGGACAGAAAACTATCGCATCCAGTAATGCACAATCTGAACAATGTCTTTGAAAAGACACGCTGCACGACCATGTTGCTCTTTTAGGATAATTGCTTTATGTGCACCGCTCTTGAAGTATTGGTCCAGCGAAACGCCCAGGGACGAGAGAAGCCCAGCTTGACTGTTGCTTCTCATGCTGTTGCTCGCACTGGAACTGGGAAAAATCAGCCTCTCAGAAGACGGCAACTTTCTTTCCCTTTCTCTAATGTAATCGGAGGACGACGGCAAAATTTCTCTTTCAGTCTGCATGTGAGGTTTCTGTAAGCAAAAAATGTGCTGAGTGACGCTGACATTCTTATTCACAATTGATTGTGACTGCTACCAGCTGCGTGCACTGCCACTGCCAATTCATTGGCCCATAGTATTTCTCTTCAGATGATTACCTTCCTAGGTGACGCAGTGGCGCAGTGGGTAGCACGTTCGCCTCACAGCAAGAAGGCCGCTGGGTCGCTGGTTTGAACCTCAGCTCAGTTGGCGTTTCTGTGTGGAGTTTGCATGTTCTCCCTGCCTTCGCTTAGGTTTCCTCCGGGCGCTCCGGTTTCCCCCACAGTCCAAAGACATGTGGTACAGGTGAATTGGGTAGGCTAAACTGTCCATAGTGTATGAGAGTGTGTGTGGATGTTTCCCAGAGATGGGTTGCGGCTGGAAGGGCATCCGCTGTGTAAAAACTTGCTGTGGCGACCCCGGATTAATAAAGGGACTAAGCCGAATGAATGATTACCTTTCTAGTGAAAGGGAAAATGTCCTCCAAAATCTCATCAACAATGTGGAAGTCAACAATAACTAGTTCACTTTATTTTAATTGCCATAATAAAGAGGGATTAATAGTGAAGTTTATTTGAAGAGTGAATAGTACAGTAGGCTATAATAACTTATCAAGTGTTTCCCTATTTTCTATTAGTTACATTTCTGCTTGCGTTAGTTATATTTTTGTTTAAATGTTTTTTTATTTGATTGGTATGGTTCACCTTTTAAATGTTTAATAAACGTTTTAAAAATAAAATGTATTTTTTACAACGTCTATTGTCTGTGTCTTTAAGTGTTTGAAACTGGAAACATCAATCTGAAACTGGAATCTCATCATATAACATACAGCCAAAAATGTTATAGTTTATTAGATAAATATTTTTTATATGTAAGTCTATTTTAGTATTGTGGTTATTGTTGATAAATAGTGCACTAATATAAATCATATCAAAAAGCACGAAAGGAAGGCAGAACATAAGACACAAATTGTGAGTCTGCATATAATCTGCATATTTGAGAGAGCGTGAGAAAATTTGCACACAAGCAGCGTATATTAGAGAGCTCAAATATTCTTATCATTTCTTCTGTTTGTGCCAGTTTTGTCCACAAACAGAAGAAATTAGTGCACAACCATCATACTGAGAAAGCTATGTTTATAATGCTCACTTTGTGCATGACAATTTTATGTTGTGAGCCACTTGAATTTAAAGTGAATAAAATAATGACAACAATAAGAAAAGAAATCTGTATCTTGTCATGGCATTGGAGTTTACATATAGGCCTGTTGTGTCTAATATGAATATAGTCAAACTATTCACAGATATTACAACACAATCTCACGGCAATTTGTAACTTTTTCATTTAGTGGCTAATTCGTATGAATTCGTACGATCTAATTCGTACAATTTAGTACGATTTGCTTATCCCCCAATGACGGTTGGGGTTAGGGACTCACCCCTGGCTTCAGTTGTTCGGTTTTGTGGTTTTTAAAAGTAACAATTATATATAACAGTTAAAATATGTAATTGTATATAATAAAAAAATAAAATGCAACAAACAACAGCAATATTAACTATAATCAATTAGCATCAACTAGAGACCCACTCAAAATTACGGAGTATCTTTTTCTCTCGATATTTTCTGTTTGGAATCTTTCATATTTGTTTCGCACCATAAAAATGCTCATATAAAATGTACTTTTGAAAATCTTTGTTTTGCAACATCATTTCAATAGCTAAATGAATAATTTAAAGTGCATAATGTGTAATGGGGTTATGAACAAGTACTGTATCATGAACTTTTTTAACTATTTAATTAAACAAAGTAGGGGAGGACAATTATATATTTAAACTATTTAATGTGTAACCGTAAGCTAACACAGTCCTTAGCTTAACTAACAGTATTGAACATTCATTTATCCGTTCATTCATTCATTTTCTTTTCGGCTTAGTCCCTTTATTACTCAGGGGTTGCCACATTCACACATTCATACACTATGGGCAATTTAGCCTATTAAATTCACCTATAGCCTATATAAATTCACCTTATTATATATCACCTATATCTTTTTGGATTGTCGGAAGCTATAAAAATTAAACATGTAAAACAGGAAATACATTGGGACAAAAATGCTCTATAGCAAGATTTAGCTCATAATATTTCTTTCATGCTTGCTTTTTTTATTTCTGTCTTTCTTTATTTGTTGCAAAGTCAATCTTTCTTCTCTCTGTTTTCCTTTTTTTCCGCCCGACATAATCTTTCACCCCTTCCTGATTTCAGGTCAGCTGTGACCTGTCACAGCTTCCGACATTCTCCCACAACTTTTCAGTCTTTGTTTTCTCTGTTCCCTTACTGCTGTCTCAGACTTCAGCCACCCTCTTGTCTAGTAGCCCCAATTGCCAATTATCTGTTAACAGTCATTGTGAGTTTTGGTCTTGCATGGGATTGCCCTGACTGTTCATTGATGAACAAAATATTTTAGTCAGTAAATCTTTCAGGGATATTTTATCAAATAATGAAATCAAAATAGATGGAGGGCTGGACTCACCCCTGGCTTCAGTTGTTCGGTAGAGATGTGTGAGAAAGCTTCCTCTGTCAAAGGAGCCTTAGCCGTAATGGATTCCATGATATCACTGGGCCCTCCAGAGGGACAGTTCATAATCATGTACTCTGCATCCTCATCTAAATAAACAAAACATGAACACATTCAATTAGCTATTTACACAGAATTATTAGCTGTGATGTCTTAAATAAATGTACTATGTTCTTATGTTTTAAAGCCATTTATTTGTTAAATATAACATTAATGAGAAAGAATTGAACCAGATTAATTAATTATTTAGTGATTAGCAGGGATGGACTCAATCAATAAATGAGATAAGCAACTGCTTAGGGCCCCAACTAATGCCAAGAAGCCTATATTAATCATATACAATTTCTATCACATGTAAAATGTGTCGATAACAGTTAAGATTTTAATGTTATTGCTTCTTTTCAAAACAGGGGGCCTCCCATGAATAATGGAACAATCCTTCCTTACTGCACATGCGCGAGATGTGAATGCTTTAATCAAAGACACTGCCAGCCAGTGTTGCCAAATGTAGACCCCTAGTGCCAAATGTTCAAAAATGTGACTACAGAATGTTTTTTTGGTGTTACTGGAAATTTTTAGAGACTCTCATGCTCTACCGTTCCACTTTTGGCAATGAGCTGCAGGTGATGCCAACACAGATAGCAGAGAGGCATTGATTCACTGCTGAAGTTCTATCAGAATCAACATTTTGGTTGAGGTTGAATATTCAGCATTGAATTAAAATATGATTCGACATTGACAATTAAATCTGTCATAATCACTAGCACTCTACCCATCATAGATCACTGGAGAAGATTCACATTGCATAGAACTGCAAATCTGCCAATAAACAGACTACACGATCCAGTCATGCACCACTCACACACCAGGGGTCCGTTCTTTGTACCTCGCTTAAATAATCTAAGATGATTTGGCAGATCCTGGATCTTTTAATCTTGTTAAGTGATCTCTGGCTAATTGGTTCTGCAAACAAGTTCGCGAATCAGATTAACATGTCTAGATGAACTGATCTGAGATTTCTGCATTTGTTGTGAAGGGCAGATCTATCGATCCTCGAAATCATGATCAGCAATGCAATGATTGGCTGATGGCACAGCAGCGCAATGACATCATCTGAATAATATTCAATCATCCATGTGAGCAGAATTACATCAAATTAGCAGTAAACGGTTTGTTAAATATGACACGCAATAACTTTCCACATTTGTTGTGGGCTGCAGGCTTTACACTTTCATGTGTCATAAGTATTCATCATGTATTTCAAAGCATATCAATGTATTTAGTTCTACATTTAGAGAAGATTTTCTTTATTATAGTATAGGCCTACCCAAGTTTTTTTTTTTTTTAATCGGTGTAAGGTACTGTATAAATAACTTTGCATCAAAAAAACATTTTTGATATCTGTAAAGGTGTCAATCACCAGCATTTTAGTGATCAAAACACATGCATGACTGCATTTATTATTATCCTTTTTTTAATAGTCGAATATTGTGCATGTATCTCATTTGCATCTAAAAGTTCATATATATAATATTTCTCTTTGAACCACCAGGTGGTAGTCTTTCACTTTTATTTCGGAGTGCAGATTGCATAAGTTTTATTAATATATATTTTTTACTTTATGTTTTTATATATATTTTTCCAAAACTACTGTAAGAAATTATCAGCATTAAACAGCAATAAACAGCCATAAACAGCAAGACCTGCTGGCGACAGGGCTTGCTGCCCAACCCAGTAATACTATTATGCTAGCCTCTCCTGTACTCCTGTCCCCTGTTCAACAGCCTAGACTACAGCCAGATTATAAGATGGTCGTCTCCAGTTCACAAAATGGCGGTCTCTAGTCCTCCAGTTCACAAAATGGCCGCTTATAGTCCTCCTGCTCACAAGATGGCCACCTCCAGTCGGCCAGCTCACAAAGTCGCCGCAACCAGCCCTCCAGCTCACACAATGGTAATCACCAATCTGTCACCAGCTCACAAGATAGCTTCATGATACGAATCTGTTCCTGCCATAGTTCCTGAAATGCCATCACCTGAGTCATCAGAATGGCCACCACCACCTGAGTTGCTAGAGCTGCTGCCACCACCAGAGTTGTTATTGCAAGAGCCACCACCTGAGTCCCACAAAAGGCCAGAGCCCCACAAATAGCTCCTGAATCAAAGCCTTCTGACCCAATTGGGTTGGATGAACTGCCAGTGCCTTCTCAACCAAGGCCTTCTGACCCACTGGGGTTTGACTAACTGCCAGTGCCTCCTGAACCCAAGCCTCCTAACCCACTGATGTTAAGTGAACTGCCAGAGCCCCCTGAACCAAAGCCTCCTGACCTGCTGGGGTTAAATGAACTGCCAATGCCTCCTGAACCAAAGCCTCCTGACCCACTGGGGTTTGATTAACTGCCAGTGCCTCTTGAAACCAAGCCTCCTGACCCACTGGGTTTAAGTGAACTGCCAGTGCCCACTGAACCAAAGCCTCCTGACCTGCTGGGGTTAAATGAACTGCCAGTGCCTCCTGAACCAAAGCCTCCTGATCCACTGGGGTTTGATTAACTGCCAGTGCCTCTTGAATCAAAGCCTCCTGATCCACTGGGGTTGAATGTACTACCAGTGCCTCTTGAACCAAGGACTCCAGGCCCTCCGCAGCTCCATGCTTCAGGCCCTCCGAAGCGCCACACTTTATGCCCTGTGCAGTTCTACGCTCCAGGTACACCTCCACTGCATGGTCCTGGCACTCTCAGGCATCCCTCCCACTATTTCGCCTCCGCACTACGGATGGGGGGTTGCTACTTTGTCTTGATCACCAGTTATCTAACAATCATAGATCGCTGGAGAACATTCACATTGCATAAAATTACAAATCCGCCATTAAATAGACTACAAGATCCAGTCACGCACCACTCACACACCTGGGCTAGATCATCATGATTGCAGACAGACACAGCTACAGCCACTCATGAACTGATTACATGGACTATAAAGTTAGCACACAAACACACAGAAGTTGCTGAGTCTTTTTATCTGTTTATGTGACAATACAATGCGTTTTCCTTTCCTTGTCTTGCCGGTTTTGACCCCTGCTTTGTTTTATTTGTTTTATTGTTTATCCCTCGCTGCTGCCTGCCTTCTGACCACTCGCCTGTTATTTTGTTATTCTGAGCTAATAGCCTCGGACCTTGAGCTCAAAGGCTGAAATCATTCTGTGTTCAAAGTAAAAAGTTCCAAAAGCCAGAGGGAGATTAATGACAACACATGCTTATTTACTAACCACAAACAGGAAAAAGTATTTACATGCGTTTTTTATTTTTTATTTGCTAATGTCTTGCAGGCGAAAGGTTTTTTGCAACGCACGCTTTACTGAATATGTACCGAGTAAAATATTACTGAAAATGTATTAGTACTGCCTTACACTACTACGTTATAGAAAAAGGTAATATGTTACTTTAATACATAACTTTTGTAACCATTACTCCTAACACAGCCTGACAGTGATGTCTACTTTACCGACTCGGATTTGAGTCTCGTTCATCAAGATAAACAAATCTTTTTTCGAGTCATTTCGTTCATTTGGTTCAATTTGACAAAATATTATTAAAATGTTACGAATTGCTTCCAAACACATCTAAAACAAGCCCAAGTTGATCACACGACAGATAAGTCATAAATAGAATACTATAAAAAGGAGAAAATAACTATGTTTACCTGGGGCCTCATGTACGAAGACTTGCGTGGAAATCTTACTAAAACATTGCGTACGCACAAAGCTGTAAATGTGCGTACGCAGAAAAAAATTCAGATGTATGAAACACTGCGTACGCCGAATCTCACGCATATTCTTTTGTACATCCGAATGAACGTGAAACTGAGCGCAACATGCACGAGCGCAAAACCCCTCCCTGCCTCCTCCCCCGTATGAATATGCTAATGACTATGCTAATGGAAAAACCCAACGAAAAAGCAACGGCAAAATCAAACAAAAAGAGAAACTTTGAACAGAATGTGAATTGGAGGTGCTGCTTTCGGAGGTAGAACGGAGAAAAGCGGTGTTATTTGCAAGTTTGCTCTCCGGAATTAACAACAAAAGAAAAAAATAGAGTGGGAGAGTTTAGCTGATACGGTTAACACAGTTGGGTCTGAACATCGCACTGAGTGCATTTAAAAAAGAAATAGTGTGGTTTATATCTGTAAAATGTTGCAGTACCCTTAGCAGTGTCAGTGGCGCACCTCATAAGAAGCATATGATCATGTACTGACACGTTCGAGCACAATCTCGGTTCGAATCCAGCGTCTGATGAATTCTTTATTCTTTTTTTTCCCGCTACATATCAGATTTTGCCCACTATTTATCACGAGAAAGACAAGTAGGAATCATTAAAAAGTTTGTGCATCATATTTTATTTGCACATTTATTGAATGGAAATGTTTCTGATTCACGCATGCAAATTTATCTTCAGATAGTGTCTTTATAGCAATGTGCGTGCAGTAGATAGCTCAGATTACATTGGGAAAACAGGCGACCGCTGCAAATTGTGCTTTAATGTTTAGCTGGTCAACTGTATGGTATGGAAATCTTACATACCTACTATATGAACCCGTCTCATACAGCTGCCATTGCAAGGATCAGACACTTTGTAGAGAAGAATTTAACACAACTGCCTCTAGGAGTCGCCAATGGAAATAAAACAGACACGCACAAAAAATGTGCGTACGCCTGCCAGAAAGCTGCCGTGAACCTGCGCACATTCCCACGTTCAGTTCATTGTTAGTAAATCCAAACGTGAGCGATTCTGAGCGTGAAACCTGGCGTACGCAAAGTTTTTGTGCGTACGCGGCGTTGATACATGAGGCCCCTGCTCTTTTGTCTATGAACTTGAACTATGAATAATTAATAATTGCTATTGTTGTGTCTTTGTTTAGCTCACCTCATTATGTCTTCAAATGTCAGTGGTTCGTTCACATTACACTGGCAGTCACATATAATCTTAACCAAAATACACAGTCTGAGCCGATCTTCTAGTTCTTGAGTCATTCGTTCATCACGTGACAGAATGACTCAAACAGGAAGACTCGAGAGATGAAAGGTTCAATTCTTTTTCCGGCTCTAAACGCATATGATTGGCCTGTGAGGAACAAACGACTCAGACCCGATAGAAGACTCCTGTCAACACCATTCTCATCAATACTCTGTCACCTTCCAAGGAAAACCACTAGGATGAGGAAGGGTCAAGTAATGTTCTCCCCCTATAACACTCTAAGGGCCTACTCACACTATGCAATCCGTACCGTGCCCAGGCCCGTTTCCTGGATCGTTTGAGAAGTGTGAGTGCGGTATCATTCTCCTAACCTGACTGATCACATTAGAGGTGTGTGAGCTTGATTCCAAACCTTCTCACTGCGTTGTAACCAGTCTGTGACAGAGGTGTAATTCTGTGGGTTCTCCCGACCAAGGGAATAAAGGGGGTTTATAGCCCGGAATACATTTAAAGGGAGTGATGCCTGTAGCGGGTTTTATCAACAAATTCTCCACATACTCCGCCCACATCAGAGAATGGCTCCATTCATGTTTTCGTTGGTAGCAGTAGGAGCGAAGGAAGCGAATGACTTCTAGATTCAAATGATCAGTTTGTCCGTTAGACTGAGGATGATACCCTGATGTGAGACTGATAATAATGTTGAGGTTCTTGAAGAGCGCTGTCCATACCCGAGAGGTGAATTGGGGACCACAATCTGATACAATATCGGCTGGTAATCCAAAGATCTGAAACACTTGATTACACAATGCTTTAGCCGTACCGAAGCCAGAGGGTAGTTTGGGTAAAGGAATCAAACGACAAGCCTTGGAGAAACGATCGACTACTGTCAAGATGACTGTGTTGTTCTGTAATAAGGGTCGATCAATAATAAAGCCCACTGTAATGTGAGACCATGGACGTTGAGGAGTGGGCAGTGCTTGTAATAGGCCAGCAGGGGTCTGATGTAAAGCCTTGGTTATTTGGCAGATATTGTAGTTCTGAATGTATGTGATCACGTCTTTAGGAAGAGCTGGCCACAAGAACCGGGATGTGACTAGTTCCAGAGTTGCTGTGACACCTTGATGACCTGAACTTGAAGTGTCGTGAATGTGCGCCAATAATCGTAAACGTATATTGATGGGTGCAAAGGTAAGATTAGCAAGGCAATTTGGAGGAGGTGGCAATAGTATCTGGATGCAGCCTTTATGATGCAAGCTGAGACTGCATAACCCAGCAATGCAATGTCAGACACAATGCACTCAAATGGAGCTAGTGTCGTCACTGTGACGGGTAGGGTTAGGGGTGGGGTAATGTGAGCCCATTAAAAAGCATTGGATGCAGCCCAGACTGCACTGCACCAGGTCTGCAACCAGACCCCTCTCGGAGGTGAAGTTTCTTGGTTGGCTTCCTGAATTTCAGAGAGGCTGTCCCACTGCACTGGAGCAAGCAGCAATTTGGTGGGAATAACTGCTTCATCACTTTAAGGTTACCTACAGGCCAGAAAATAAGAATTGTAAAGCTGAATTGGGTGAAGAATAGAGCCCAGAGAGCCTGCCTTGGGTTTAATCATTTGGCTGAGCGAAGATATTCCAGGTTCTTGTGATCTATCAGAATTGTAAATTGATGAGTGGCCCCTTCCAGTCAGTGTCACCAGTCTTCTAGAGCTAGTTTCATCGCAAATAGTTCAAGATTCCCCACATCATAGTTTCGTTCATTGCTGGTCAGTTTACGGGAGAATAAGGTGCATGGATACATCTTAGTTGGTTTGCCTTGGCGTTGGGATAATACTGCCCGACTCCTGTGCTGGACACATCAAAACAATGTTTTCCACTCGTCTCCAGCGCAGATACGGATGAAATTGTAGGTGCTGCGTTAATCAAGTTTGGTGTAGTATTTGGCTTGTCTTAACTGTTCCAATGCAGAAAGAACGAGGGGCAAGGGATAGCGGAACTTAATGGTCTCTTCATTCAGTCCTCTATAATTGATGCAGGGTCGTAAACTGCCATCTTTCTTTTTTACAAAGAAGAATCCAGCAGATGCCGGAGAAGTAGAGGGTCAGATAAAGCCTTAGGCCAACTGCTCTTCAATATACTCTGCCATAGCTTTCGATTTGGGTTGAGAGAGAGGGAATATTCGTCCTTTAGGAGGTACAGAGGCAGGAATCAGTTTAATCGTGCAGTCACTGGAATGGTGTGGAGGGAGTTAAGAAGCTTTTTGTTTGCTGAAGCCTTCGAGTAAATCATGGTATTCAATGGGGATTTGATCATCTTTTGGAAGATGGTTAATGTTAGAGCTCGGATAGGAATATTTTGTATGGGTTATATGCAACGAGTAATGCAGGAATCACTCCACTTGAGAATTTGCACTTCTCTTCACGAAATGTGAGGGTTATGATGACGTAACCAGGGCAGACCCAGTCAATTATGTCAATTGAGTCAATTATGTAAAACTGTATTTCTTCAGTGTGAAATACCACAAATTGCAACTGCATTCCTGTGTTTTTTTACGAATTCTTCTTTCTCCAACAGGGCTACCATCTAGCGCTTCCACTGCAAGACATGAATCACAAGTGCTGAGAGACAGTTTACGGTATTGTGCGAATTATTTGGCTATGAAATTACCTACAGAACCTGAATCTATAAAAGCAGTGGTGTTAATACTTTCACTGTTGTGGATAATCGCTACAGGAATGAGTACACTGAAAAATGAGAGACTAGTAGAGGGACTCATCGAATGGGAAAAAGTAGGAGGTTGTACGGTGCAAGTGGATTTGACCTGTCCAGCTTGGCCACAATACAGGCAGAGATGATTCTGCAACCTATGATCTCTTTCCTCCTGGGTCAAGCGTGTGAATCCTAGTTGCATGGGTTCATCGTGGGAATGTTCAAAAATTGTACAGAACATGGACCATAAATTTCTCCTACTTCGGATGAGGTGATCGATGCGAATGGCAAGTTCAATGAGTTCATTCAGATTCCTTCCCTCATCACGACAAGCCAGTTCTGATTGCAATTTGGTGGTCTGTCCCTGACGAAAAAGTATTTTCAGGGTGTCTTCCACCCATGTGGTTTGTGCTGCGAGAGTACGGAGGGTAAGAGCATAGTCTGCAGCTGTGTTTCGTCCCTGTGTGAGGGATAGAAGTTGACCATTCAGGCTTTTCCCATCAGCAGGATGCTCAAACACTTTCCGAAACTGCTTGAGGAATTTTTCAATGATGAAGTAACTACTTTGGTATCTTTCCAGATCGCTGTTGCCCATTCAAATGTCCTTCCTGTTAATAGATTGCATACAAAAGCCACTCGGCTTGTATCAGTGGGATTTAATGCGGGCTGCTGGTTAACAAAGAGTTTTCATTGTAGTAGAAACCCCTTGCAGCGGGAAGGTGTTCCATCTAATTTTTCAGGTAAGGCTAATCGAGGACTTACGGTAGCTGGGGCACCAGGAGCAGTCTTTAGTGTGGGAGCTGGCACTGGCACAAAGGGCGAAGCTGCCGGGTTGGGTGTAAGAAGCTGTTGCATGGCCTTCACCAATTCCTCTGCGAGAGAAGTAATCGTGTCAGCTGCTGATGATGGAGTGCTAGTTGAGTGGCTTGAGCAGATAGTTCGGTTGAGAAATGTGCTACAGCTGCCGGATCCTGTATTGGCAAAGTCTTCTGTTGTGATGAGTCAGAAGCCATTGGATCCATTTGCAAGTGTTATTAGCACAATCACACAAGTATAACAAACTGTGGGACAAACCAGAAATCAGGTCATTGAACAGGCAGAGTTCGGGGCAGGCAGAGAACATTCACAGTTGATGAAACGGGCTAGAGTTCAGTAAACAGATCAGGCAGGAATGGAATGGAAAACGCTCCGTAATGATTGCTGGGCAAATCAAGACTTCACACTCAAAGAGGGTGAAAGTGTGGTTTAAATGCACTGAGATGAAGGGAACCACCTCTACCGCAATCAGTGACACGCAGAATCGCTTTTTGAGTCCAAGAGTCCGATTGGAATTCAGGCGACGGCCCCCTCTGGTGGTGCACAAGAGAAGCAGCCGCGTTCTCACTGTGAAAAGACGACATTGCAGAAAGCACAACCACGTGCTATGTAAATATTATGCAACATCAGATGAGCTAGTTACATAACATAAATTAATAGCTAGATTAAAAAAAAAGATAGGCTAGTGTTAATATATTCTGTTAGCATAGATGGAGGGCAAACAAACCCCAGGGTAAGGCTAAGATATTCGCTTTATTGCATTAAAAAAAATAATAATTTTTTTTTTAACAATCCCTGCTTGTTTCCCAAATAGCCAATAACCCTTAACCGGTCAGATTAATATTAATATATATATATATATATATATATATATATATATATATATATATATATATATATATATATATATATATATATATATATTAGCGCTGTCAAAATTAGTGCGTTAACGCATGCGATTAATTTTAAATAATTAACGCGTTAAAAAAAATTTACGCAGTTGCAGGTTTTTTTTACTTCCTGTTGTGGTGGACGTGTGTTTAACATGCAAGAAATGTGGATAAATCCAAGGAAGCACTTTTTGAAGGCAAGTTCCAGTATAAAACAATTAGTTGCATCACAGGTTATTCAGAGTTTCATGCAATTTCGGGTGTTTCATTTTTAACTTTCGATTTCTGTTGTAAGTTGATACCGCATGGCGAACAGAAAGAAAATCCTCCGCATTTCTTGACTCGGTGTTGCTTTAGGGTCATAAAATCGCTGCTTAGGCTAAACGGTAGACTTTTAATAAGAGTATAATCTTAATCATAATAAAATCGGAGTATTGGTGTCTTATATACTTGAACTCAGAAAGTCTCTGTTGAAGTCGCGAGCTGTCAAAGACAGGGCATTACTCTACCTTTCAGCATGAGCCGTCCAAGTTTAGCGTGTTTCCTCATTAAACGCAACGAAAGCTTATGCTTTGCGTTGTTGTGTCAGAATCCTTGTGAAATACAGTAATACTTTAGAACGCTTAGTTTAAGCAAATTTGTTGAACGTGATCATGCGTGTTGAATCTGAGGGGAGTCGCCCCAGTATGGAAGGCCGTTGGGGCCAAAACATCTGCAGCGCGTTGTGTGCGTGTCTGTGTGTGTGTCTGTGTCAGGCCCATTGAGGGGTGTCAGGGGTGGAGTGAGCGACGTATCTGAGTAGGGGCGTGTGCGCGCGAGACGTACCTGAAGGACGGTGGGGGTAAGTTGCGTGCGACATAGGCTACCTGAAGAGCTAGGAGGGATGCGGGGGAGAGGCGTGTGCAATGTATTTAACGACCGGTTTGCGAGTTATTAGCATTCATTTGCGGGCATTTGGGAGTCTCTGTGCACTTGTGGGATACTCCTAGTCTTAGCAACTGGGTGAATGTAAAGGAGGATTAAGCAAAATTGTTTCTACTCTATAACTAATGTTCTCAACTCACAGCAATAAAACTTTACTGAGTGCAACAGTTTGTATTCTATAGTTTACTATTATAATTTTTCATTTTCCATATCTGCAATTCCTGTATTTTGGCTTTTTTTTTTTTTTTTTTGCAGTCCACTTAGAATTCAACATGGAAATCAATGTTTTTTTTAATTGGCATTGATTGTTTTGAAATTTAAATGTCATTAACATGCCTGTGTTTTAATTTCTTCATTAAATATGGCTGTCAAGCCAGGATCTTGATGGTTTATTGTGCGTATGTTGTTTACATGAAGAAATCTGTGTTACAAGTAAAACAAAAATTCTATTAAACAATTATATTTTGAATTTTAATCCTAATAAACAATTATATTTTGAATTTAAATATTTTTTGTCTCGCGTTTACATTATTTTACATTTGAATAGCCAAAATTACAAGTTTCAGTATTTTAAATGCGATTAATCGCGATAAATTTTTTTAAAAAGGTGCGATTAATTAGTTAATTTTTTAATCGATTGACAGCACTACTAAAAACATGTTATATGGCCCCTTAAATGTCCAATGTTTATTTAACTGAAAAGTATAGCTGTTGAAATTTGCTCATTTTCTTTTTTTTAAACATTTGTTATTTTTTTATATTAGAAACAATACCGACATTTGAGAATCCATATTTATTTAGTTAACTCCCTCAGTCATTCATTTGACTTGTTTATAAGTCATCATGACTTCCAGCATAAACCACGGCGATTGAAGTTCTGCACAAGACTTTTGGCCAGCGGAGAAATTAAAATGGTCGTGCCCAACTGAGTCTGGTTCTCTCAAGGTTTTTTTTCTTCACTCCCATCAGGTGAAGTTTTTTTTCCCTCTCCGCTGTCGCCACTGCCTCGCATGGTTCAGGATTGGTAGAGCTACGCATCGATGAATTGGCTCTTCAGTGTTTGAACTCTCAGTAATGATTAAATCACACTGAACTGAGCTAAACTGAACTGAACTGAACTTAAACACTAAAACCTGAACCACACTGTTCCAATTACTATGACCATTTATGTGAAGCTGCTTTGACACAATCTACATTGTAAAAGCGCTATACAAATAAAGCTGAATTGAATTGAATTGAATTATAAGTGCACATATAAAGCGATTTTTTTTTTTGTGCTACCAAAATACAGCGCTGCATGTAATAAACGTATGCTAAAAAATATATTCTTTAATCTAAACAACTCTTTGGCTTAAACCTCTTATTTGTTCACCGCAAATCTTTTTAAATGCATTGAAAAGCAAGCGCATATCATAGCCTTACCCTGAGGTTGTTCACATTCTGCCTGTATTAACAATCATGCTGTATTTTAAAATAGCTAATTTTGATGAATTAGCTCTACCTTTTGACAGCTTTTTTTCGTTCTACGCGGTTATGCGCGCATTATATTTCACACGCAAGGTGACTGAAATTGAAGTTAAAATACAAAATATACTGAGCCATTACTACAAGTAAAAAAAACAAAACAATAATTATACTTTAAAAGAATAATAAAAATAATTTTGCCGCAGAACATAAATAATAAGTTATGTATCGTCAATTTTCTCCTTTAGTGATCTTTTTATTTTTATGCTTTTGATGAAGCAGCATTCAACTTAAGCTCTTTAGACCATGTGCCGGACCGTTTCTAAGTGTTTTGCTGCAATGTTTTTAAATAAATAAATATTTAGGCCTATTTTTATTATTCATTTATTATTCATTATTTGTTTAATATTATGTACAATAATTGAGACAAATGAGATAGTAAAATATAATCAACAATGAAAATTTAAATAAAAAAACAATTGAAAATGCTTATTTAATGACTGTCTTATTCCTATAAAAATAGCAAACACTGAACAGGGGTCCGTTCTTCGTACATGGATTACTCAATTAGCTGGATTTGGATATTGACGATTTGACACGATCCAGGATCGTTTCGTTCTTCAAAGCTGATCCGGGAGCTGTTGTCATAGCAACAGTTCTGCTAGGTCAAACCTGATCGGGAGCAGGTTCAATTTATATAAACAGGATTAGATCGGCTTAGTTCAAGCAAAGATAATACAGAAAGTATGTTCCGAATTCTGATATTTTCTTACAGTAATAGTTATATACACTTGGGAAAATGGTACATATTTTTTAACAATATATATAAAGTTATAGTCATTAATAAAATAAATAAAGTTATACATATTAATAAAACTTATGCAATCTGCACCCTCGAAATGATAGTACAAAGACTGCTACCTGGTGGTGCAAAGAGAAAACTTATTGATATGAACTTTTTAGATCGCTTTAGTACAAATTGTGTATAATAGAAATGCACAATATGTGACTTTTTAAAAAAAATCAATAATACATTTATGCAGTAATAAACATGTTTTGATAGTTAATATGCCGGTGATTTGATGCTTCACAAAAGTTGCAGACGCCTTTAACAATATCAAAATGCTTTTGTAAACAACCAGTTATTCTTTACACCTATTAAAAAACGGCTGCTATAATAAAGAAAATCTTTTCTAAATGTAGAACTAAATACACTGATTTACATTGAAATACATGATGAATACTCTTGACACATGAAAGTGTAAAGCCTGGTGCTCACAACAAATGTTATTGCGTGCAGCGTGTCACATTTAACATCCGTTTACTGCTAATTTGATGTAAGTTTGCTCACATGGATAATTGAATATTAATCAGATGATGTCATTACGCCGCTGTGCCGTCAGCCAATCGTTGTATTGCTGATCATGATTTCGAGGATCTATAGATCTGCCCTTCACAACACACACAGCGATCTTAGATCAGTTTATCCAGACATTCTAATCTGATTCGCGAACTTGTTTGAAGAACCAAATTAGCGAGAGATCAGTTATCAAGATTAAAAGATCCAGGTTCTGCCAAATATTCTTAGATCATTTAAGTGAGGTACGAAGAACAGACCCCATCTCTCTATATTTAGGCGAAAAGACTGCTTTATTTATTCATTTAGCCTATTTGTACTGAATGTTTGTCCTTTCATTTTAGTTGTCCTTTATTTCTTCATTCATACTTTCTAAAATGAATCTTTATTGCACTTAACAAGTTTACATATTTCCCAGAGATGGGTTGCGACTGGTAGGGCATCCGCTGCATAAAAACATGCTGGATTAGTTGGCGGTTCATTCCGCTGTGGCGACCCCGGATTTATAAAGGGACTAAGCCGACAAGAAAATGAATGAATGAAGTTTACAATGATAATAAAGTGTGTTAACAAATTTTTAATGATTAATGAAGGAATTATAATGCTTTGTTTTATTGTTTCATCTTCATTTATAAATACAGTAGCATATTTACAGCTGCTGTATAGGCTGTTTCTGTCTGTACGCATCCCGTCTCTATGTGCCCCCTAGCAGCATATTCACAAACTGCAGTCATACATTTAAAAACACGTGCTTGCCCATTTATAGCGGCGGCGGTATATGCCAAATTGAACTCTCATCTACTGTATGTTATGTATACATCTGACATTTTCCAATTATTATTATTTTTTTTTACAATTACTTTTATTTTCTGTTCTCTATTTTTCTGTTTTCTATACACATTTTAAAGATGTTTTTTTGGTAATGTATTTTTCTTTAGTTTGGCATTTGAAGTATGTTATATGTATGTCTTTGAATTTGTAGTAGATGTTCTACTATGCCATATTTGTTTAAAGGATGTCAAAATCACAACTTGCATCTTCCACAATTTATCTAACTTCAAATATTGTGTTCCAGGGGTAGCGTTGACAAGACCTATAACTTAAGTTCGTCTGACCGTGTCACATCCAGGCCAGGTTCTCCCCACTCCCAATCATCACAAATGCACCGTTCCCAGTCACCTGCTTCCTAATTAGCCCTGGACCTGCACGTTATTCTCACTGCTTCATAAAACCAGTCACCCCACTCCACTCAGTGTCCGGCCTTATCACAACATGAAAGAGCTGCACTTTCCACACCGTCAGTGTATTAATACTAGTTGCAGGACTTACCTAATTTTCCCATGTGATCTTCAGTGTCTGCATCTCTCCTCTTTAATGTGGCTTCTCCTGGTTCCTTGTCTGGTCATCGTAGTCTCCCCTGTGTCTGGTCTCCTCCTGTATGGTTACATCCATTCTCCGGTCATCTTCATCCAGCCACTGGCATCTATTATATATTTATACTGGCATCTAATTCAATTGTGTGTTCATACATTCTATCCTTGTCAAGTCAGTCCTGTGACAGAAGGCTGGACTTGAACAGCCAGGATGAGCAGTAACGACCCATTTCAGGCCCTAGCTGTCACGTTAGACGTGATCAAAACAATAACAAAAACAGGAACAAAAGATAGCGGATTCAAGTGTAGATTTTAATATATTAAAGTGCAAAAACAGTGAACAAAAATCTTAAATATCAAAGTGTAAAGTAACAAATAAACAACAAAACAAGAAACTAAGACAGATAAACATGAACTAGACTAAAGCAAGATACGAGGCAAGATCAGGAACAACAACTAGGAAAAACAGACTTACTAGGTACAAGAAAGACAAACGACGCGATGACAAACAGTGGTTGAATGACTGAATATATAGTCCTGGTAATCACGGAGAATGGAGACAGCTGTGGTTGTAAATCAATGTAAATGACAGACCGGGTGTGTGCGAAAGAATGTAGTTTGTAGTTTGTCCATTGAACTACAGCGCCCTCAGGAGGTCACTGACAGATGTGACATTACCCCCCCCCCCCCCCCCCCTCTAAAGAGTGGCTTCCAGACGCTCCCAGACTAGTTTTCAGAGGCGGGGGCGGAGCGGAGAGGAACAAAGGGAGGGATGGGAGGGCCAGATCAGGGTGAGTCTGTGGGTCAGGCGCCCGGCAGGAAGCCAGGGTGCAGCCGGGGAATCCGTCCCAAACAATTGTAAGGACCACCTGGGAGGGGCAGGAGGGATGACCCACGGATGATCCTACAGAAAACACAAGGCAGGGGAGTCCAGGAGAGCCAGCTGGAGAGGCAACTGGACTGGAGGCAGCTGGGATGCAGCCGGTGGGACTGGAGACAGCTGGGCTGGAGCCGGCGGGACTGGAGGCAGCAGGGCTGGAGCCGGCGGGACTGGAGGCAGCAGGGCTGGAGCCGGCGGGACTGGAGGCAGCAGGGCTGGAGCCGGCGGGACTGGAGGCAGCAGGGCTGGAGCCGGCGGGACTGGAGGCAGCAGGGCTGGAGCCGGCGGGACTGGAGGTAGCTGGGCTGGAGCCGGCGGGACTGAAGGCAGCTGGGCTGGAGCCGGCGGGACAGGAGGCAGCTGGGCTGGAGCCGGCGGGACAGGAGGCAGCTGGGCTGGAGCCGGCGGGACAGGAGGCAGCTGGGCTGGAGCCAGCGGGACAGGAGGCAGCTGGGCTGGAGCGGGCGGGACAGGAGGCAGCTGGACTGGAACAGGCAGAGCAAGGAGCCCGAGCGAGGTCGGCAGAGCAAAGAGCCGGACTGGAGCCGGCAGGACAAGGAGCCGGACTGGGGCTGGCAGGGCAAGACGTCTGGGAGGCGCCGGCAGGGCAAGACGTCTGGATGGTGATGGTAAAGCCAGGAGCCGGGCTGGGACCGGCAGGGCAAGGAGCCAGTAAAGCCAGGAGCCGGACAGGAACCGGCACTGTACTGCGCTCTGGGGCTGGAGCCGACACTGGCGGGCGCTCTGGGGTATGGGCAGTCCTCTTCCTGCGCGTCCTCCGTCTGGTTGTCTGAGTACTAGGAGGAGCCTTGTAAACCGGAAGAGGAGCATGCTCTGGGACTGGAACAGACACTGGCGGGCACTGAGGGACTGGAGCAGACACTGGAGTTTCACAGAGTTCCAGGAGCCTCTCCAGAGGCTCCGAAAAAGATGATCTCCAAATCGCCCGACATGGATAAGCCCGTAGCTTCAATCCAGCTTTTCTCCTCCCTCCTGCGGCTAGATCAGCAGGCCCCGAAAACAGATCTTGCTGTGAATTACTCAGGCCTCCCTTTTGAGGATTCTGCTCCACCAAGGTGATAGAGACAGGAGAGCCAGGCATCAACAGCGCATGCTCCATGAAACGATAGAGGCTCCAGTCCTCCTCATAAGATGGCATTTGAAATCGGACTGGTTCTAAAAGTCCTTCCCGGAAATACATCATTAACAGCAAGTCGCTGAACGTACTTCAACTCCCTAATGAAACGTTCAACAGAGCGGTTACCCTGCTTAATACGCACTAGAATATTATCTGCTGAATCCATAGTGATCGCGTCGTTCTGTCAGTTAGGCGTGATCAAAACAATAACAAAAACGGGAACAAAAGATAGCGGATTCAAGTGCAGATTTTAATATATTAAAGTGCAAAAACAGTGAACAAAAATCCAAAATATCAAAGAAACAACAAAACAAGAAACTAAGACAAATAAACATGAACTAGACTAAAGCAAGATACGAGGCAAGATCAGGAACAACAACTAGAAAAAAACAGACTTACTGGGTACAAGAAAGACAAACAACGCAATGACAAACAGTGGTTGAATGACTGAATATATAGTCCTGGTAATCACGGAGAATGGAGACAGCTGTGGTTGTAAATCAATGTAAATGACAGACCGGGTGTGTGCGAAAGAATGTAGTTTCACTCAGTGTCCATTGAACTACAGCGCCCTCAGGTGGTCACTGACAGATGTGACACTAGTAGACTCAAACAGGCACCATGAGCACTTCTGCCTTCCACACGATTCCTTCTCAGGCTGTCAATGTCAGTCCCATGGCCCAGCCAGTGGCCTACTCAGGCGTGGTGGTGCTCTCTTGGGGCAATGGGGAAATTTTGAAGTGGGAAAATAATTGTTTCTACAATTATTTTTCTGAGTTTCTTTTGAAGAAATAATGCATCTCTAACTCCTTGTCTCTGTGTACCACATCTGTAGAAAAGTGCCGTTAGTCAATGTTCCAAGAAGATCCCTCACTGCTATAAGAAGTTCCAGGATATCTTCTGCACCAAGCGAGCCACCCAGCTTCACCCTCTTTGCCCTTCTACATCCCCTGTTGCTGCTAATGTCAATGGGGGAGGGGGGGTGGTGGTTACACCCATGCTACGACTATCATGCCCTGAACAGGATCGCCATCAAAAACAGGTACCCACTTCCTCTCATTCCAGCTAATCTTTACAGCTCCTACAATCTCTGTCCACTGCTTAGGAGCTGTCAGCTTCTCGGCGTGCCTGCCCAACATTGCTCCCTGATGTTCCACGGTGGAGAGGATTGGTGATACCCTCACTGAGTCCATTGCTTGGCTTGATAGTTCGGTCACAGTCCTGCAGGAGACCCAAATGCAAGGGATAAATGAAAAACAACATGTATTTGTTAAAGGAAAAGAATCAGTCCGGGCAGATCATCCTTCTTATGGGCGATGCTGGACTGGACAAAAATAAAGAATCCTCCCATGAAAAAAAAATGTATGTGAAAAAACTGGACAAACTTAAGGCTGGTGAGCAGATCACAGGGCTTCCAGAGTCCTTTATACACAGACTGTGGGCAGAGCAGAGATGAGCCGATGCACAATAGGATGAATACAGACACGGTGAAATGAGACACGACAGAGCTAAACTGGACAAGACAACAAATAATCTTCGAACAGGTAAGACCAAAAAAATTATAATTTATTTAATCTGATTACAATCTAATTACTGGAATTGTCATATTTAATTTAGTTTAAAATCAAATTACCAGAAAAAAAGGTTTATACTAGAAATCCAGCCCTAAAAGTGGCTTCCATCATTCACATTTTGACATATGGGCCATTACATTCTGTCTCTAATACGCATACATATTTACTTTATACAATCAAATGGTTACCTGATTTGTCCTTATTGTCCCGAAGTATATGTAGTAGCTCTGAGATGGACTTTTTCTGGGCCTGAGCAATATAACTGAGATTTTCACTATCCAAAACCAGTAAAAATGCCTGCAGGTCGGAAACCAGCCGAGCTAGCACTACAAAATCAAAGAAAACAGACATATCTATTATCAGTACACACAAATGATTTTCTCACAGCTTACACTCTAAAAAGCATATGTTAAATATTTGCACATTTCGTGTTGTGACTATTTTAATTAGGTCCAATGACTGATTGAGGCAGACCAGGCCTACTGATCATTTATGATAAACACCATTTATTAACAAGCAGAATCACTGAAGTGAAATACAAAATAGACCTTAGTCACAGCCTTAAGGTGCGATCACACTAGAGTTTAATAATGTAAAATTCTGTTGTGCCGCGCTGCGAAAAGAGGCGGGAGTAAACAAGATTATTAGGCTTTAAAAAGCGAGCGATTGCTCCATGTTTTAAATTTCTGTCCAAAGTAGTCATGTTTTGATCCTTGGTTGGTGTCACGCAGTCAAGTGATGCGATATCGCAGGTCAGAATTCACCAAGCTTGAACTTTGCAAAGCAGCGACAAGCGAAACTTGAGGCATGACCTACGTTTCTGGTCTGATGCGTTCGTACGGAATTCTATGGGAAGAAAAGCTTAGTGTGACCGCAGCTTTAGTCGCATTCAATCCTCCCAGTGAGAAAAGTCCATAGCGAGATTTGCTGAAAATATTACTTTTGCTAAACCTAACGATTGATGGAGGAAATTAATAATAGTATTTTATTATTATAAAACAGTATGATTCATGAAATATATTTCATTGTTACATAAACTTTTTAAGCAGCTCTTAGAAACCACAAACTCATCCAACCAGGAGGTGATAACAGCCACCCCTAGGTTAGACTTACCATGGACACCATCTTGATAAGCGAACCTCAAAAGGACACAAACAGAACTGGACCCTTTTAAAAATAGCCATTTCTTCTGTATATTCTAGTATGTAATGGTTGTAATGTATGTAATGGTTATGTAATGGTTGTAATGTATGTAATGGTCATGTTTGTATGTTCATGTTCTTCTTACCCTGGGTAGAATGCCATATCTGTGTTAAAAAGAGTTTGTTGATGATTTACTGGTGTTTTACTTTAAAATGTTCTTTGAATCCTTAAACGTATAGCTTAACAACTTACGCTCAAACAACACAACAGAAGTGTTTGGTATGTATGCACAGTGGTTTAAAGAACAACTTTATGCATTGTATTTTGGTATTGCATGTTGAAATAATAAAATCTTTAACATTCCTCTACAACCACTACTCAACAAGCATATGTAAATCATCAGATATCAACAAAGGGCCATAAAATTGGCTTCCCATTGGCTAACTCAGTATGTCTGATAATATTTTTTTTCCAAAAAAAATTTTTTTTGGCTACATTAAAAGCAGTTTTTAATTGTTTTTAAATTCAATATATTTATATATATATATATATATATATATATATATATATATATATATATATATATATATATATATATTTCTTTCATTATACAAGAACTTGCCTAATTACCTTTAAAAGCCTTTAAATGTCACTTTAAGCTGTAAAGAGTTGTTTTGAAAAATATCTAGTAAAATATTATTTACTGTCATAAAGGACAAAATTAACCAGTTATTAGAAATAAGGTAATAAAACTATTATGTTTAGAAATATGTTGAAAAAAAATTTTTTTGTATGTTAAACAGAAATTGGGGAAAAAATAAACGGGGGTTGGGGGGACTAATAATTCAGGGGGGTTAATAATTCTGACTTTAACTGTATATATCTTTATCTTTAGTTTCTTTTCTTCAACACTTCTTCACTCGGTCACCAGCCAAAATGGTTTTTAAGTCTAGGTTTTTATGCCTCACCCAACCTGAGGCCAGGCTTTGGCCTTTTCACTCTTCAAAGACTTTCAGCATCAAGCCAAGTCTCTACTGTGGACAATTCCAACTCATAGCCTCACTGAAATGCTGATCAACTGATCAGAATGGAGAAAAAACCAACAATGACTCATCAGAAAACTTCTAAGTTAGCACACTGCGCACACACAAAGCTGTTGTAGTTTTTCTTAATGAAGAAATCTAGTAAACAGACGTGTTGAAAATGGAATTGTAGTATCGGATACATTGTTGTCAGTTGCGCGCGCCACTCCATTCACCTGCTACTAAAGTGGTAATTTTAAATGTTCCTCCTGTCGTCTCTAATGATGACTTTACAAGAGAACTAAGTTTATTTAGTAGGTTCAGAAGTTCTATTAAAATGGTCCCACTTAGATAATAAAGTGCTTCATTGAACAATGCTTCACTTTATTTTACAACCCTCAAACGTGGTATTCACCCTTTAAGTACAGGAAACAAGAGGGAACAAATACTGTATTTACCCTTTAACTACATTGAAGAAGCTGATCTTCAACACACTAGTGTATACTTGAACACTAAGTACAGAGAAAACTACAGCATCAGTTTTTATTGATTGAAGACCAAATTACTACATTTTTCTATAAAGCATCAGCTATACGTTCACTGAAATGCAACAGTTAGTCCCCTCTCTGCAAACAGCAGTAAAGAAGCTAGCCTGTTTTAATCTGCATTGAACCCTGACGGTAGGCCTATATCATGCAAGTGATGATAGTAATGTTGAGACATTGATGGCTGTGGTAAGATCGACGAGTAAACATTCATAAGGTAAGTAGTGTATGGAAATATATTTTATATTGAATTGCAGATTTAAAATAAATACAGTATACAATAAGGTTTTATAATTTCACAGGTTTTAAACCTTTTATACATCAAACACCCCAAATAAAACCCATGCACTGAATAAGAGTACTAATGTACTTATTCAGGTGCATGGACATTTGCAGGTTACATTGGGTTGTCACCACCCTTGCATAATTCTTTAAATGTATACAATACTTGAAGTAAAGTACATTGTAAAGTAATATACTTACGCGTTTTTTGCGTGTTGAATATCTTATTGTTACCCACCTATTACGCAAACATTATGGTTTGTTTCTTGCAATTTAAAGAAAAGTACACTGTTATTTCACTGTACTTTTGCACTGTACACATGGTACTTTTCATGTTGAATATCTGGTTGTTACTCTCTCATTATCCATGCATTATAGTTTGTTCCCTTATACCTACGCAAACGTTATTTATACTTGCACTATACGTACAGAAAAAAAATCACCGTTATTTCGCTGTAATTACGAGTAATTTTGGTGTTAAATATATGGTTGTTACCAAGCGGCAACCTCCCGCTCTCCCTCGGCAGGCCAATACGGAAGTAACTGAAACTGCAATTCATCGAAAATCCGCTAGTCCTGGCTCCATAATAGGGCAAATTTTAATTGAGCCCACTGTTAGAATGGCAAACTTTACAGCAGAAAAAAAGGTGTTAACAGCCTGGTACAAAGAACGATTTTGGTTCATTAAAGCTAATATTACCCTTCATGACAACTGTGAGGGGGGTGAATTTTTTTTTATAACTCATCCGTTTCCTTTATATTAGGTTATATTAAGTTTGCATTACTAAACCGTGGCCACTTGATTGACAGCTAGGTCTCGCTGTCGCCGTCACTTCACCTGAGCTGACAGGCCCGTGCAGAGACCGTCCAAAAGGCATGTGCAGGATAAATTTTTTGAAGCGTGGGTGGGTGGATGGGGTGTTGTCACGCGCGTTCTGATCAGCTGTGTTGTCGCGCGCGTTCTGATCAGCTGTGTTGTCGCGCGCGTTCTGATCAGCTGTGTTGTCGCGCGCGTTCTGATCAGCTGTGTTGTCGCGCGCGTTCTGATCAGCTGTTTGTCGCGCGCCTACTGAAGGGCGGGACAGAGGGTGTGTTGCGTCGCGAGGGCACTTTAGATCATTTTGGAAGGGCACTTTCTATCCAAGACTAAAAAGGGCATGTGCACTGCACAGGTTGAGCCCTATGTGTGCACGTGCCTGTCAGCTGACTCCGGCAGATTAGCCACTGATTTCGGCATATTCATCATATTTTTGTTTTGTTTTATGTGGCTTTACACAGTCAGTTGCCTTTTGGGATTATTTCATACAATTATCAGATGATATGGGATGCTGTGTGCACTTAATTTAGCTCACAAACCATTCACGTGGCCTCCGTTTCCCGTGTGAGTACAATTATATACTTATATACCATCTCTATAAATATATTTGTTTTATTTCAGATCATTTATCATTTATAATGTTTTTTAGAGCTGTAATGCACTGCAGAATCTGACAGATTGATTAGTTGTGGACTGTTGAACAGTCATCCGAAGTGTTAATATACAGTGTTATGCTAAATTTCATCAATAGTCTTGCATTTACTAACACAGACTATATCTGTAATTGGAAGTAATTTGCGTTTTCCTCCAGTAGAAAAACATCATAAGAACAATACTTAGTGGCTCAATGTATTACAGCTGTGTTTTTAGAAGACTAAACATTTTATTGATATAGTGTACAGCCAAGCACATTTGGTCAGACTACAAACGAGTCGCAGGTGATAAAGTATTAAGCGTTTTCCCAAAGTAAAGTGTGTCTGAGCCAGGTCCAAGAAAAATGCCAGCAGGTGTCTGTAGCTCCGCTCACTCTCCGCCTCTTTGCCCTTGTTTGGTATCCCGCCGTAAGTGCGATGACGCGCGAACAAAATGGCGACGGTTGGCCACGCCTACTTGTGGCTTCTTTCAAGCTCTTCAAAAATCTATGGGTGACGTCACGGAGACTTCGTCCATATATTTTACAGTCTATGGTTGTTACCCCCTTATTACCCAAGCATTACAGTTTGTTTCCTTATACCTACACATACGTTCATTATACTTACACTATACGTACAGAAAGTAAACTGTTATTTTACTCTACTTACGCGGTACTTTGTGGGTTGTAAAAGAAAGCGTTACCCAATGTTTTATTGCATCGCACATCACTTCAGGAGGCGGCGTGAATCAATTTAGCTAAACTGTGACATGGTCATCTTGCGGAAATATTACCAACAATCCATCAGGTAATGTTTTCCTTCTCTTGCTGTCAACAAATATTTTTCCTCCAAATCCTATAATGTACAGCACATCGGCCAACAGCAGCTGGATTAGTCCAAAAGGCGAAGTACTTTTTGCAGTTGGGTTTGTTTTAGTTTAACTTAAGATCTTGGTTCATGTCTGTTCTGTATGATTGCTCCTTCTGCTGATAGAGTACTACTGATAAAGACTTGTGACTTATGAAAAATAAAAATAGCTGTGGATTTCTACTTAGGACATTGATTCTAGTTGCATTTCACAACTTTTTCTATAGCTTACCACTATCACTAAGGAAGAAAGTCATACTCTGCATTCTTCGCTATCATTTAAGGATTTAACTGATGCTGTTATGCAAATGTAAATTGGTCGTGCCCCTCGGATTGATGGTCTATCAGTGGACTGTTTTAAAGCGTATAGGGAGATCATTGGAAAATATTTTCATCAGGTAGTACAAAGATGTTTTGAAGATGATGTACTTCCCACTAGTGCTCAAAGAGCTGTGTTGGAACTGATGCACAAAAAAGGTGATTTGAGCCTTTTAAAAAAACTGGAGACCAGTTTCTATTTGAACAATTAATTACAAATTGATAGCTAAAGTTTTGAAAATAGACATAAATTAGTTTTGGGTGATATCATGCATATATATCGGTTGTATTGTATTCCAGGAAGAGCATAATTTAATCAATTTTTGATCAGAGACATTCTGGAAAATATTGTAAGGCTTCCCTCCACATTTAATGATATTATTGCTTATATAAGTTTGTAGTAATGATGACAAAAATGTTTTCAAGTAAATGGTATGTTTATTACTATATCTAGATATGTTTATGCACAAATAATAGGGGGGTTGTTTCTTTGGTTGGTAGGTGACCATCAACCTTTTTCTCAGAGGATGACAAGCTGACAAAACATTGCTGTCGCTCTGATACAAGTTTTATTTATGGAGAAAATTACAAAGTACTGCAGTGTTTGTGTGTTCCCCTTCGGTTGGGGAACTTCAGTGCCATGAATGGGAGGATTCGGATCAGAAGCCGCTTATCTGGAGAGTATTGAACGGGCCAATGAATGAAATTAATTGGCAGCGTAAGCTTGCGCAGGTGTGCGACATCTGCAATCATCTCAGCATATAAGCACACCTGAAGCCAGCAGACGCCATCCTTTTCGCTTCAGATCCTTTCTGAGTGAGTCGATGAGGGTTCCTCTTGCTGATCAGCACTTCAGAGCGAACGAGTGTGTCTCCCGGTCCAGAGTGGGTCTTCGCGGTGGCAGACGGTCGAGCTGGGTTACTCCCTTGCCTGCGGTTCTTTGGGTCCGGTCCTCCAGAGCGGTGCGTATAGTTGCAACTTTCCTAAAAGAGCAACACAGTCGTGCAGCACGTCCTTTTCAGGATGGCGCTCCGACTGTGCGTTTCTGGATGCGGGGGTTTCCTGTCTCCGGATGATGGACACGATCACTGCATTGCATGTTTGGGGGTCCAGCATGTTAATGCGGTGCTCGCGGGCGGTTCATGTCGTCATTGCGATGCCATGACCGTTGCACAGCTAAGATCGCGGCTAACTTTCGCAAGAGAGCGAGCCAACCCAGTTGCCTCCTGTTCTAAAAAAGCAGCGGGCGCTCGGGCAGATCTGAGGGTTTCAGCGGGAGCTAATCCGCCGCCCACGGGCTCGCGGACCTCTCGCTCCTCACGGCGCTCCATCCAAGCTTCGGGTGGTGAGAGTGATCCGTCTAACCAGATGGTAGCTCTCACACTCGCTGACACCGGAGATCAGATGTCCTCCGCGGCATCGGAGGGTGGGCTTTCACTGTCCGACGAAGATCCGGACCCGCTCGCCCCCTCCGGGCAGGTGAGCGCTGTCAAATCGGATCCTGAAGCGGACATGTTAGCCGTGCTTTCCCGGGCTGCTTCGGCCGTGGGGTTGGAGATGGTTTATCCCCCAGCTCCGCGGCCGGACCGACTAGATGGGTGCTACGTAGAGGACCAGAAGGCGAAGCCTTCGAAGCCTCTCGTCCCCTTCTTCCCGGAAGTGCACAGTAGGCTCACGCAGTCCTGGAGGGCACCTTTCTCTGCCCGTGCTGCGAGTGCCTCCGCCCTCACCGCCCTTGACGGCGGAGCTGCCAGGGGGTATGAGGCGATCCCGTCAGTGGAGCGTGCTATCGCGGTCAATCTTTGTCCGCGCGGCGCCTCTACGTGGCGGGGTTTGCCCCGCCTCCCGTCCAAAGCCTGTAGGTTGTCTGCCTCCCTCGGAGCCAGAGCTTATAAGGCTGCGGGCCAGGCTGCTTCTGCTTTGCACGCGATGGCCACCTACCAGCGCTACCAAGCGCAGGCGCTGGCCGAGCTGCACGAGGGCGGGTCCAACCCAAGCTTATTACATGAGCTGCGCACCGCGACCGACTATGCTCTTCGGACTACTAAGTCCGCCGCGTGTGCGCTGGGGAGGACGATGTCCACACTTGTGGTTCAGGAACGCCACCTCTGGCTAAACCTGGCCGATATGCGCGACGTTGACAAAGTTCGCTTTCTTGACTCGCCCATATCCCAGGCTGGCCTGTTCGGCGACACCGTCGGTGAATTCACCCAGGAATTCAAGGCGGTGAAAGAGCAGTCGGATGCGATGGGCAATGTCATCTATCGGCGTGGCCGTAAGCCCGCTCCGCCCGCCGAGCCATCCACCTCCGCTGTTCCTCGCCGAGGGCGCCCGCCAACGAGTGCTGCCCCGCCCCCGCCTGCGCCTCCGGCCAAGCGGGCGCGGCGTTCACCTCGAAAGCAGGCAGCCCCTCCTGCCCAGGGCGCCGTTAAGTCCGGTAAACGGACCGCGAAGCGTCCCTGAGACAGGCCATCCGGAGAAGAGGAAACTTGCTCTTTCCCCGCTGGAGGGCGGGGCCCCGATAACAACGGTACTTTTCAGTGCCACCAAAACATCAGTAAAAGAGCACTTTTTCCCTTCCCCGGATGTGACTGCACGAGTTCTGCCAGTCCGGGACGCGCTGCCTTCCGGCTCGCAGACTCTACGTGCTTCGCCAGTGGCTCACGAGCGCTGGGGGGACGGTCTCCCTTCCCTCAGCCCTCCAGCCCCCTCTCCGGAGTCAGGGTGCGGAGCCAGAGCGAATCGCTCTCCTCCAGCTTTTCCGCGGGACCCTCGTGCTTCCCGGATCAGCACACCCACTCCGCGCTGCCCCACCGCTGGTACGTCAGCGATTGTAGCGATGACTCCATTAGCGAGGGCTCTGCCTGCCTGGTTAGCGCGGGCCAGCCCCTCGCGGTGGCTCATACGCACAATCAGACTCGGTTACGCGATTCAGTTCGCGAAACGGCCCCCCAAGTTTACGGGCGTGTATTTCTCCAGGGTCAACCCCCTGTCCGCCCCTGTCTTGCGAGAGGAGATTGCTGCCCTCCTGGCGAAGGGTGCAATCGAGCCGGTTCCTCCAGCCGAGATGGAGAGTGGGTTTTACAGCCCATACTTCATCGTACCCAAAAAGAGCGGTGGGTCACGGCCAATCCTAGATCTGCGCGTTTTGAACCGCTGTCTGCACAAGCTGCCGTTCAGAATGCTCACGCAGAGGCGCATTCTCCAATGCGTTCGTCCTCGGGATTGGTTTGCAGCCATAGACCTGAAGGACGCGTATTTCCATGTCTCCATTCTTCCACGCCACCGCCAATTTCTGCGGTTTGCGTTCGAGGGTCGAGCGTGGCAGTACAAGGTCCTCCCCTTCGGGCTCTCTCTGTCTCCGCGGGTCTTCACCAAACTCGCGGAGGGTGCCCTAGCGCCCCTTCGGCTCGCGGGCATTCGCATACTCAATTATCTCGACGACTGGCTGATTTTAGCCCACTCGCGGGAGCAATTGATTATGCACAGGGACGAGGTGCTTCGGCATCTCCGCCTACTGGGGCTTCAGGTCAACCGAGAAAAGAGCAAACTCGCCCCCGTGCAGAGGATTTCTTTTCTCGGGATGGAGCTGGACTCGATCACCATGGTAGCGCACCTCTCCGAGGAACGCGCTCGCCTGTTGCTGAACTGTCTGAGGGAGCTCGACAGCAAACTAGTGGTCCCACTGAAGTTCTTTCAGAGGCTCCTGGGGCATATGGCATCCGCAGCCGCCGTCACGCCGCTCGGGTTGCTCCATATGAGACCACTTCAGCACTGGCTTCACGATCGGGTCCCCAGACGCGCATGGCACGCGGGCACACACCGGGTCTCGGTTACTGCGCTGTGTCGCCGCGCCCTCAGCCCTTGGAACGACCCCTCGTTCCTACAGGCCGGTGTGCCTCTAGGACAGGCGTCCAGCCATGTTGTTGTTTCAACAGACGCTTCCAACACGGGTTGGGGGGCCGTGTGTCGCGGGCATGCGGCTGCGGGCCTCTGGAAGGGTGCCCAGCTGCATTGGCATATCAATCGCCTAGAGCTGTTGGCAGTGTTCCTCGCTCTCCACCGCTTTTTACCGGTGCTGGAGCGGCAACACGTGCTGGTCAGGACGGACAGTACGGCGGCGGCGGCGTATATCAACCGCATGGGGGGTATGCGCTCTCGCCGCATGTCTCAGCTCGCCCGCCGTCTGCTCCTCTGGAGTCACCCGCGGCTGAAATCGCTGCGCGCCATTCACGTCCCAGGCACGCTCAATCGTGCAGCCGATGCGCTCTCACGACAGCTGTTACGCCCTGGAGAATGGAGACTCCACCCCGAGTCTGTTCAGCTGATATGGGCGCGATTCGGGGAGGCCCAGATCGATCTGTTTGCTTCCCCCGAGAACGCTCACTGCCAGTTGTTTTTTTCCCTGACCGAGGGCTCTCTCGGCACGGATGCACTGGCCCACAGCTGGCCTCGGGGCATGCGCAAGTATGCGTTTCCCCCAGTGAGCCTGCTCGCGCAGTTTCTGTGCAAGGTCAGGGAGGACGAGGAACAGGTTCTGCTAGTTGCGCCCCTTTGGCCCAACCGGACCTGGATATCAGAGCTCTCACTCCTCGCGACGGCCCTCCCCTGGCGGATCCCTTTGAGAGAGGACCTACTCTCTCAGGGACAGGGCACCATCTGGCACCCTCGCCCCGATCTTTGGAACCTCCACGTGTGGTCCCTAGACGCGAGGAAGACTTAGGTAACCTACCGACTGCGGTGGTTAATACCATCACTCAGGCTAGAGCCCCCTCCACGAGGCGCGCCTACGCCCTGAAGTGGAGTCTATTCACTGAATGGTGCGTCTCTCGCAGAGAAGACCCCCGAAATTGCCAGATTAGTGTTGTGCTCTCTTTCCTTCAAGAGAAGTTGGACAGCAGGCTGTCGCCCTCCACTCTCAAGGTTTACGTGGCCGCCATCTCCGCTTATCATAGCGCGGTAGCTGGCGGCACCGTGGGAAAGCATAACCTGGTCATCCAGTTCCTTAGGGGTGCTAGGCGAATTAATCCATCTCGCCCCCCTCTCATGCCCTCTTGGGATCTCGCCCTCGTTCTCACGAGTCTGCGATCCGATCCCTTTGAGCCACTCGAATCAGTATCTCTAAGATTTCTGTCCCTGAAGACAGCTCTGCTGGTTGCGTTGGCCTCCATCAAGAGGGTCGGGGACCTGGAGGCATTTTCGGTCAGTGACTCGTGCCTGGAATTCGGGCCGGATTACTCTCACGTTATCCTGAGACCCCGCCCCGGTTATGTGCCCAAGGTTCCTACCACCCCCTTTAGAGATCAGGTAGTGAACCTGCAAGCGCTGCCCCCGGAGGAGGCAGACCCAGCCCTTTCTTTACTTTGTCCAGTTCGCGCTCTGCGCATTTATGTGGACCGTACTCAGAATTTTAGATCATCTGAGCAGCTCTTTGTCTGTTATGGCGGTCGGCAGCAGGGAAGTGCCGTATCGAAACAAAGATTATCCCACTGGATTGTGGATGCCATTTCACTCGCTTATTCGAGTCGAGGTCAGCCGTGTCCCCCGGGAGTACGTGCACACTCCACTCGGAGCGTTGCATCCTCTTGGGCGCATGCACGCGGCGCCTCTCTAACAGACATCTGTAGAGCTGCGGGCTGGGCGACACCCAACACATTTGCAAGGTTTTACAATCTGCGAGTGGAGCCGGTTTCCTCAAGGGTATTAGGTAACCCTTTGGTGATTGAGGAGACAACTCGGTAGGGTGTTGAAACACGCTTGCTGCGCCATTCTCCCTAACACGGAGGTACGTGCGCCTTTTTTATCTGTCAGTAAAGTTCCCCGTCAGGTGAGCCCTGCAGATTCCTCCGTGGCCCCCAGCACTGACTCAGCGGAGGAGTCACTTGCTGGCCCACTACGTTGTAGGTCTGGTCAGCCCGCGTTTTGGGTATAGGTGCCTGCTATGCGTGATCCCCACTAGGCGATCCCATATGCTTATTCCGCCACGGTTAAGTCCCCCCCTGGGCGGACCCGTGTCTTCCCTCTCCGCTAACCACTCTTTGCTATGCGTACTCCCCCTTTTTAGGGCTAGTCCATAGGTAAATTCTGCCATCTATCCCCCCCTTGGGTAACGGATGGCCTCCGCAGCGTCCTCCCTATCGGGATTGCACGCTTCCCAACGTACTGTCGTATTTCCTAGAATTATCTAGATGCTCACGACTTCCCAAAAAATATATCTAAATCCGTAAAACTTCTGTTGAAGTAGGATAAATTAGGGCCAGGGACACGTTGGAGGACCGCGCCCCCCATGATGTGGGTGCGTCACGCTTGCTTGACTATCTCCTCATCGGGGGTGTTGGTAAGGTGCAGTCATTATGGCGCTTTCCATATTCTCCCATTCATGGCACTGAAGTTCCCCAACCGAAGGGGAACGTTCGAGGTTACAGAAGTAACCCTTCGTTCCCCGAGGAGGGGAACGGAAGTGCCATATTCCGTCGCCATAATGACTGTCCCTTAGCTGTTTGAAAGTCTCTTCAGCTTAAAAGGATGGCGTCTGCTGGCTTCAGGTGTGCTTATATGCTGAGATGATTGCAGATGTCGCACACCTGCGCAAGCTTACGCTGCCAATTAATTTCATTCATTGGCCCGTTCAATACTCTCCAGATAAGCGGCTTCTGATCCGAATCCTCCCATTCATGGCACTTCCGTTCCCCTCCTCGGGGAACGAAGGGTTACTTCTGTAACCTCGAACGTTCTGTGTTTGTCTGCGATAATTAGACTTACCGAAATGTATATATTCCACACAAGCTGAAGCTGATTGGTCAATTCCTGTCACATGACTTGCGGTGCACTCCCGGACCGGGGTTGATTTGGGCGATTGCATCAAGCAAATGGGTGCGCAAGCCGCACAACTCCATTGGAAACAACAAACTTACGCAAACTCTAGAAATACATAATATGCGATTGGCCCCTAAAAGGCCGCTGTCATTTGCAATCTCCATCAATTAATCTTCTTGTACAGACATGCTAGATTCACCTGATTTGTTGACAAATGGGTTGCAAATCCATTCCTTGGCAGTTCGTGGGTCGTTCACTGGACCTTTTCCCCTTAGCAAAGAAACTTTCCAAAGTCTGTTTCTTACTCATTTTGCTGTTTGTGGGTTAAATTTGGGCACCCAACTGACTGCAATGTAACCTATAGAACACGGTTATTTTTCAAAGTAAAAGACTTTTTAAAATAAAAGATTGTTCAGACTCAAATAATAAATAAAACTGAAATAATTAATGATTTCTTGTGTGGCCCAGTACAAATTGTTCCATGGACCAGTGGTTGAGGCGAAAGAGCGATATTAAATGCTCAGCCAGAACAGGAGAGGAAGAGCCGTTCAGGTACTGCTGGGCGTTTTCCCTTGGAGGTTTATTAGCGAGAACAGGGCAGCCAGGCCGAACCACAGCAAGCAGGATGGCGGGACAAAGTATCAAAATAAAGAAGAGAAAAAAATGAAACCAAAACAAGCTGGTGCTTGGAGTCTGGAGAGACACGACACAACACTCACAGTTGGAAGTACAAGCCTCACGAGCGTGTAAAACGGACTGACGAAAGACAAGAGACGAGAGGAGACTAAATAAACAGTAAGATAATGATGTTGTTGATTATTGTATTGGTCTATATAAAAAAGCATCATCTGAAAAACTTAAATGAGAAATCCAAAAGGGTTTTATAATTTGTTTTGGTCAGGAAAACATTGGTTGTGGGAATCAGTCCTGTATCTAGAGCTACATGAAGCAGGTCAAGGACTTATGGATATACGATCTAAGGTAGCTGCTTTTAGGTTGCAAACAATTCTAAAGTTAATTTATCGTCAGCCTTCAAATTGGACTAGAACAGCTTATTCTTTAGGATGAATTTGGACAAGCATATTTTTTGATGAATTTAAAAGAAATTAACTGCAATTTCCTCTTTTTATGATTCTGTGTTTAATGTTTGGCAAATTTTTAAGGTGGAAAATGAAAAGATATCTAATTAGTCGATTTAAAAAAAAACTTTAATTTTTAATGCTCACATTCCTAGTGTGATCTTTGAATCACAGATGATATGAACAAATTTGATGAGAGCAGGAATATATAAGATCATCTTAGATTATCATTGGATACCTGCAGAAGAGTTAGCAGTAAGACTTGGAATATTTTGTGTTTCAATAATACAAAAACTGAAATCAAAGGTTATGTTTCTATTTTGCCACACAAGAGGAAACACCTGATAGTGTCTTCCCTAAGATTAGTGTAACTGAATATTGGTGACTGGCAAGAGGTGGAAGGAAGGTTGCTTTCTTTTAAGACACCTGAATTTGGTCTTTTAATACTATTTCTAAGAAAGCTCTTTAAAAAAAAGACAATAAAACTTTAAAAGATCTTCCAGAGACTAAGTGGACTGATTTACAAGTTCTTTTCTACAAGGATGTTGGAGATCCCTTTATAAGAAACCTATTTAAAAAAAACAATTGGAGATCTACGGTGGAGTACCTTACATTGCATCATAGCAACGAATAGATTTAAAGGACGTTTAGATCTTTTGCAAGGTGAAGAGTTCCTTCTGTGGCATTTCAGAGACTGAATTTTTATTGGTTGTTCCAGGTTAAAGGAAATTTTAAGCTTTTAAGTTGAACCTTAATTTTGGTTTTTATCTTTAGAAAAATCTTTTTTGCTTGTTTTTGGATCAAAATATAGTGCTCTAAATAAGAAAAAAAATGTGTTAATAAATGTCTTGTTAGGAAAAGCTAAAATGGCCATTTGGTTAACAAGAAAGAATAAAACATTGCTTAGTGGAAGCACTGATCCCTTACTGATGTTTAAGGCTCTGGTAAGGAGTATGTTAATGCTGGAGTATAAGTATTCTTAATTAGTAAATTATTTAGAGTCATTGTTTTCTTAGTGTTTTTTTTTATATAAATAACCCAGTGAAGAAAGGTTTTAATATAATGTTTTAAAGAGCCCCTATTATACATTAAAAAAGGGTCATAGTTTGGTTTTAAGGGTCTTCAACAACAGGCTGATATGCATGCAAGATCAAAAACACTTTCATTGTCTTATAATATGCATTTATTTATACCAAATTCTTCCAGCGATACGTTTAGCGATTCATTTGTTTCCAAACCCCTCCTTAGTGTGAAGCTAATCTGCGCTGATTTGACCGATGACAGTCTGTTGCGATTGGTCGACGGCATTCAGTGTGAGACAGAGTGAAATGCCCACCACGGCTTATTAACAATATTCAAGTAGTCAAAGTGCATAGTGTATCTCATATTTCAGACCCATCTCCACCAACTAATTAACATATGTGAACACATACAGCCTCTTACAGTCTCAGATATGTTACCAACTACAGAAAAACTACACACAACAGTGATTTTGTCCTTATTTAGGTTCAAAACAACACAAAATATAGCCCACAGTCTGTGAAAAACTCTTATCTGTGTCTGTAATCTTCAGCAGCATGTGTAGCCTCTGTTAAAGAGTAATTCCATCATTCCCTGTTCATATTAGTTCAAAAGGTGAGGATAAAAATTAAAACGGCACGTTTTTTTTTTTCACGTTTACTGAAGAAATAATATGCTCCTTTTTTCTGGCTTCTCCTGTTTTTCACGCTTCACTCTCGTGTTTGTCCAAACCACCAAATCACCGTTGTACCAAACCGAACGTACCATACCGTACCACTCAGTGAAAACTGGCCATTAAAGCAGGGCAGTTAAACATCAGCATATTGCTTTACTCTTAACCATGGTACACATTCAGTATTATTCCACACAGTGGCAAAACCTGAACTATTCTTAACCTTGACCCCCACACGTGCAGGAACAGCTAAAGGTGGCCATAGCAATGCCACACGGTAGTGGAACGCGAGCTCACAAACTCATTTAAATTTGTAAACAAAGCGGCCTGCACTGCGTTTTCAATGTGACTTTAGATGCGAAATGAGAATATAAAGGGTAAACCAGATTTACAAGTGACAAAAAACAATTAAATTCATAATTTGCAAGCTAGAGAAAACAAGCAGGCAGCCATTTTAATCACACTTACACTTGTGAAATGGAGGAAGAAACTGATCCATTCATTCATTTTCTTGTCGGCTTAGTCCCTTTATTTATTGCCACAACGGAATGAACCGCCAACTTATCCAGCACATTTTTACGCAGCAGATGCCATTCCAGCCACAACCCATCTCTGGAAAACAGCCACACACACACTCATACACTATGGACAATTTAGCCAACCCAATTCACCTGTCTTTGGACTGTAGGGGAATCCGGAGCACCCGGAGGAAACCCACGCGAACGCAGGGAGAACATGCAAATCCCACACAGAAACACCAACTGAACCAAGGCTCGAACCAGCGACCTTCTTGCTGTGAGGTGACAGCCTTTTTTAAATATTTCTCAAATGATGTTTAACAGAGCAAGGAAAAGGTATGTCTGACAGTATGTCTGATAATTTGTTTCTTCTGGAGAAAGTGTTATTTGTTTTATTTCGGCTAGAATAAAAGCAGTTTTTAATTATTTTAAAAACCTTTTAAGGTCAAAATTATTAGCCCCTTTAAGCTATATATTTTTTCGATCATCTACAGAATAAACCATTGTTACAAAATAACTTGCCTAATTACCCTAACCTGCCTAGTTAACCTAATTAAACTAGTTAAACCTTTAAATGTCACTTTAAGTATAGAAGTGTCTTGAAAAAATATCTAGTGAAATATTATTGACTAATTCTGAAATCAACTTTACATATGTGTGTGTGTGTGTGTGACACACACACACACACACACACACACACACACACACACACACACACACACACACACAAAATGGTTGGTCTGGTTCTCGAATCTGATTGGCTGATAGCCATGCAATATTCTACAAAATCAGAACTCATCTATCCTCCTTACCGTCAACAGTGACGGCAGATCAGTAAACTCACTACAGTTTGACAAATATTGCAGCTGTAGGGCAACATAATGTACTTTTGAGACATGAGGTAATATTTGAGCTTGTCAACTCATTTACACTGACATAACGGAATCATGAACCAAAGTTACAAATAATGGCACATCTGATCAGTGATCATGTAATTAATGTAAATCCAGCATTTACACTTTTCAAAGAGTGGATAAAAGACTTCCAGTCTTTAAAGTCCGCTATGAAAATGACTAAGCATTCATTGTAAAGCAGGTGGGACAGAGTTTTTAGGTAAGAGTGTTTGCCACTGAGTCTACACATTTTAAGGGCTAGATTAGGTACATTTAGAGATTTAAGTAACATTATTTAATCCTTCATTTAATCGTCATGATGCTGTCAGTCGTGCGACTGATACTGCCTTCACCATCGCTAAAGAGCACGCATTCACTGTGATGAAACGAATTTTGCAGCTAATGAAAAAACCGTTACTGCTATTAAGATGAATTATACAAAAAATAAGTTATGTCAATATATGTGCAATATCAGACAGCACCCGTGAGAACAGCACAGTTATTATTGTTAATTCAGTTCATCTCATCCACGTCAAGCAGTGCGTGCAGGGCCGGTGAGCGCATGCAGATTTTTGTTTATTTGTTAGTTGTGATTAGAGTGTTAATATATATAATAGAATTTGTTTATATAAAAAATGTAGTAACGGTTCCCATCATTTTTGGTGGGTCCGACTAAATTTTGTCTGGTGCCGCCTACATTTTTGAAGAGCCCCAGTGCTACCAAGAAAAAAGGTTAATTTCAAGCCCTGTGAGACCTTAATCTGTAGTGGAAATGTCTAGTTTTAAGAAAATGTTGAATGTAATAGAGCCCGGTTGCATTATTCCTTCATAAGCCCTTTTCAGTCAGATAATTCCTGCTTTCAGATCCACTAAAATGCCAGGTTACAGTCAAATCAAGCAGATCTGTGCTTTCTGAAGAAAAGGTGAACTCTCATCTTTCTGAAAATAAAAAAAATACTTAAAAATGTAATGAAACACTTCCATATAAAACTAAATTGTTCTCTTTTTTTAATTGTTTAACTACTATAATATTAAAATTATTTTTTATAAGCAGCATTTTGGTTTTGAGTATAAAGAAGGATTTGTTTTATTTGCCGCTAAGCAGAAACCCCAGAAGTATAGCGCTATCACAGTTTAAAGTAAAAGAAAAAAAAACATAATACTTCTATAATGTTAGTTTTAATACATTAAAAAAATTTAATCAAAGAAATCCTCTGGCTTTTTTCTTTTTTTTTGCTGTATCGAAAACATACCGAACCGTGACACCGTGTTGTATTGAACCCAACCGTGATTTTTGTGAACCGTTACACATCTTTTATATATATAGATACAAATTCTCTTCTTTATGACCTGCGGTTTATTATTTAATTGTCTATCAGCAAAAAATATGTAGTAAACTTCTTTGTTTTTCCAAAACAGAATTGAGGGCAGAGGGTGATGGAAAACTGGATGCTCTTCTGCAGCATTGTAGTATAGTAGATGGTGCCCAGTGGTAATAATTTAACCATTGAGAAACATTTGGACACTTCAACTTACTTAGCCACTTTGAAATAAGTAATACTGTCACATAATTTTATCGGTCAACAAAAAAACACCATAAGAGCAACAGGATGACATTTAATTATTATTATAAATATTGTATAAATACTATATATTTTTATTATTTAACGATGTAAACGTTGCTTTATCATGATTTCTTAATGAGCAAATGTCTAAATGTATTAGTAGACAGTCGGATAGTTTAGTAATGTACACAAATCTACGCTTCATGAAATGCTGACTCAGGCATCTTACATGTAATACTTGTAATAATTTTAGTATTGCAACAAACCTGCCAACAGATGTTTTGTGCATGCACACCTGCCTGTGTTGCCATGTAAACTTATAGCATAAGGGTTTGTTCGTGGTTCATGAATTAAGTGTATTAGAATTATTAATAGTGGCCAGATGCGAATAGCAAAAATGAAGCATTTGTTGAATTATTGCTATTTACTTTCCAAGATTTAGTAATTAAAATGAGTCACAATTTATAACTAATTCCTTGTTTGTTTGTTTTTTGCTTAAAACAGCTGATTACTGTGTGCACTAAAAAACAACACCAATTACTTAAGTCAGGAGGTCTACATAAAGGAGATCTTATACGATTAGTGATTACTAATAGTGATTTCATCCCAGGCAGCTTAGATAGACAGCAACTCTGTACATCGTAAGTTGATTCAATAACAGGATAATACAATTCAAAGTATACATCTTTAGTTAATCTTAAGTACCAAAACTTATTAATTATTAAAAATAAAATAAGAAATAGTCGTTTTCAAGAGGATCAGATATGGCTCATGTAAAATATGTTATACTCTGATACATAATACTAACAAAAAAGAAAAATACCTTTCTGTTTGTCCATTGCAGGATATGCACAATTCCTTTAAGTGAAATGTAGACAGTTGCTTCCTGAGTTCATTGGTAAGAGTGGTTTTGGATCAGTCCAGACAAGCAGCTACTTTGTCAACAACTACTTCTCTCTCAACCTCCGCCTCCAGTTTTTGAAACACGCTCCTCTACAATAGCTCAATAGCTCCACACTGCAGTAACATGGACCATGGCATTACAATAATATTAATCATCATCATCATATTTTCTACTCATAATAACAATAAACTTAATACTGACACACAGACTAATTTAGCCTGTATATATGATTAATTATTTAATTCACACCACACTCCATCATTCCTTTATACAAAACATACAGCTGCAACCCTCTAAATATACAGTACAATCAAATACTTATAGCTGTCTCCCGTGGTTAAGTAGCAACGGACTGTCATGATTATGCTAACATTACAAAGTTGGATGATTCTGCTGAGCAAACTAAAAGAAAAGACCTGTTCCCCTTCGGGTGGGGAACTCCAATGCTATTGGTGGATTTGATTTAGAAAATCCACGAATTGGGAGGATTCGGTTCAGAAGCCACCTGTCTGAAAGAGTATGAAACAGGCCAATGAATGCCAATGAATTGGCAGCGTAAGCTTGCGCACGTGTGCTTCATTGCCAATTAACCCAGCATATCCTTTTCGCTTCAGAGACTTTTCTGATCGAGTCGATGAGGGTTCCTCTTGCTGAATACAGCGACTTCCGAGCGAACAAGTGTCTCCCGGTCCAGAGTGGGTATACGCGGCAGATGGTTGAGCTGGGATTCTCCCTTGCCGGGCGTTCTTTGGGTCCGGTCCTCCAGAGCGGTGCGTATAAGTTGCAATTTTTCCTAAAAGAGCAACACAGTTGTGCAGAACGTCCTTTTCAGGATGCCGCTCCGACTGTGCTTTTCTGGATGCGGGTGCTTCCTGGCTCCGGATGATGGACACGATCACTGCATTACATGTTTGGGGGTCCAACATGTTAATGTGGTGCTCGCGGGCGGTTCATGAACCACCCCTGCTGTCCCCTGCTCTGCAGTGGGCACTCGGGCAGATCTGAGGGTCCCAGCGGGAGATAATAAAAGGGGTCACGGACCTCCTGCTCCTCCAGGTGCTCCATCCAGGCTTCGGGCAGTGGGAGTGATCCGTCTAACCAGATGGAATCTCTCACGTTTGCTGACACCGGAGATCAGACGTCCACCACGACATCGGATGGGCTTTCAATGTCCGACGAAGATCCAGACCCGCTCGCCCCCTCTGGGCAGGTGAGCGCTGTCAAAACTGATCCTGAGGCGGACATGTTAGCCGTACATTCCCGGGCTGCTTCGGCCATGGGGTTGGAGTTGGTTCATCCCCCAGCTCTGCGCCCGGACCGATTAGATGGGTGATACGTAGAGGACCAGAAGGCGAAGCCTTCGAAGCCTTTCGTCCCCTTCTTCCCGGAGGTGCACAGTAGGCTCACGCGGTCTTGAAGGGCACTTTTTTCTGCTCATGCTGCGTGTCCCTCACCACTCTTGACGGTGGTGTGGCCAGGGGGTATGTGGCGATTCCTCAGGTTGAGAGCATGATTGAGGTCAATCCTTGTCCGCTTGGCGCCTCTTCTTGGCGGGGTCCGCCTCGTCTCCCATCCAAAGCCTGTAAGTTATCTGCCTCCCTCGGAGCTAGAGCTTACAAGGCTGTGGGCCAGGCTGCTTCACCTTGCATGCGATAGCCACCTACCAGCGCTACCAAGCGCAGGCGCTGGCCGAGCTGCATGAGGGTGGGTCCAACCCAGGCTTTGGAGCTTCTCACCGCATCCGACTATGCTCTTCGGACCACTAAGTCCGCTGCGTGTGCGTTGGGGAGGACGATGTCCACACTAGTGGTCTAGGAGCGCCACCCCTGGCTAAAACTTGTTAAAACTCGACAGTAAAATAGTGGTCCCACTGAAACTATTTCAGAGGCTCCTGGGGCATATGGCATCCGCAGCCCCTTTACGCCGCGCGTATTACTCTATATGAGACCACTCCAGCACTGGCTTCACGATCGAGTCCCCAGACGCACATGGCACGCGCGCGCACACCGAGTCTCTGTTACTGCGCTGTGTCGCCGCGCCCTCAGCCCTTGGAGCGACCCCTCGTTCCTACAGACCTGAGTGCCTCTAGGACAGGTGTCCAGTCTTGTTGTCGTTTCAACAGACGCTTCCAACACGGGCTGGGGGGCTGTGCGTTGCGGGCATGCAGCGGCGGAACTGTGGAAAGGAACCCAGTTGCATTAGCATATCGCCTGGAGCTGTTGGCAGTGTTCCTTGCTCTCCACCGTTTTTTTCCGGTGCTGGAGCAGCAACACGTGCTGGTCAGAACGGACAGCACGGCGGCGGTGGCGTATATCAACCGCTTGGGCGGTATTCGCTCTCGCCGCATGTCTCATGTCTCAGAGAGTGAGAAAAAATCAGAATGTCATCCAGGTGGACATAGATAAACTGATCTATCATATCTCTCAACACGTCATTGACGAGTGTCTGGAAAACAGCCGGAGCGTTGGAAAGGCCGAAGGGCAGAACGCAGTACTCAAAATGCCCTCAGAGTGTGTTAAACGCTGTTTTGCACTCATCCCCGGGTCTTATGCGAACCAAATGATAAGCATTACGGAGATCTAGTTTTGTGAAAAAGTTCGCCCCCTGCAGACGTTCAAAGGCTGAAGACATCAACGGCAAAGGATAAGTATTCTTAAACGTGATGCTGTTCAGCCCCCGATAATCAATGCAGGGATGAAGGGAACCATCCTTCTTTTTCACAAAAAAAATCCCGCCCCCGCCGGTGAAGAAGACGGACAGATGATCTTGGCTGCTAGAGAATCAGAAATATATTTCTCCATGGCCTCCCTCTCTGGAACAGACAGTGAATATAACTTGCCCTTAGGCAGAGACGCACCTGTCAATAAGTCTATAGCACAATCATAGGGACGATTAGGAGGTAAAGAAGCAGCCCGGGACTTACTGAACACTCCCTTCAGGTAATGGTACTCACGAGGCACGTTTGAAAGATCTATCTGCTCCTCCTGAAACACAGAACGAGAAACAGTAGAACAAGCAGACAATAAACAGGACTCATGACAGCTCTTGTTCCAGGAAAACATGGCATTGTGACCCCAATTAATGTGAGGTCTATGTAACACTAACCAAGGATGACCCAAAATGACAGGGGTACCGATAGCATCTGTTAAAAAAAATGTAATAGTCTCAGTCTGGTTACCGGAAGAAATGAGTTTTATTGGAGCAGTGATATGTGTGATGGTTGGAAGAGACAGGCCACTAAGGGCGTGCACAGCAATGGGTGAAGAAAGCGGAGAAACAGGGATTTTTAAAGTATTAGCCAATTTGGAGTCAATAAAGTTTCCCTCCGCTCCAGAGTCAATGAGCACGTGACCAATATGAGTGTAGGAATTAAAACCCAAAGTTATGGGTAAAGTTGTTGTGTTATGGGACTCCTTTTTACCCATAATCTCCCCCACCAATAAACTCTTACCCATAGTCGACTTCTTACTCTTGGTGGGGCAAAAAGCCACAAAATGTCCTGCAACTCCACAGTATATACATAACCCCTCCGTACGGCGGCGATCTCGCTCCTCCACAGTAAGATGACATCTGCCCTTCTGCTTGAGCTCTGGTTCAGATACAGAGAGCTTCATCTCGGGAGAGCGGGTCCTTGAGATCGGATGTTGTGGGCGGGGCTCCTTGCGCAAACCTCTCCGTTGTAGGCGGTTGTCCACTTTGATGGCCAAGTCGATGAGGTCATCTAGGGTCTCAGGTAACTCCATGACGTAGATCTCGTCCTTGATGTGATTAGTGAGTCTGTGAAAAAACATATCTCGCTGAGCCTCCATGTTCCACTTACATTCTGCTGCCAAAGTATGAAAATCAATGGAGAACTCCGCCACACTCAAATCCTCCTGACGGAGCTCCGCAAGCCTCCTGGATGCCTCTCTCCCCGAAGCCGCTCGATCAAACATGGCTCTGAGTTCATCTGCACTTGCATTTGGGTTCCACGTCCATAACTGGTCAGTTCATTCTGTCACGGTCATACAAGAGACGTGGAACCCAAATGCAAGTCTTTTAATGGATATATCACACAAAAAAAACAGATAAGTAGATGAGTGGCTAGAGAACAAGGATCCGAGAATAAAGGAGTGAACAAACTAAGAGAGATCGGCAGCGCTGATAAAATGTTCATGAAAAAACAACAACAACGAGGATCTAACAATCATCTCCGATGGAAACAGGAAACATATTGTAGCAGCAACAAGGATATCACCCAATCCACTCACCACCAGCAAACACAGTGAGGAGAGCCTGACAGAGACACAGAAGACCGTGATCTAACAACGAACTGACAAAGTGAGACAGGAACGCTGAACATTTATAGGCGCAGTAATGCGCTACACCTGTGGTGCATTGATTATAAGCTGAGCGGTGCTAAGCAGCGACTACCGGAGACAGCGATCATGTGACCGCCCAGCTGATGACATGAAAACAATAACACTGACAGACACGCGACTCTCACACAAACATAGAAACAAGCGCACACACACTAGTGATACAAGCACCGCAGATACAGATAAACTCTCCGCGTCGCGCAGACACATCATAAAAGAGCAGACAGATCCATAACCGTGACAGTTAGTGATTTGATGTTTTAGAATAGAATATGTAATGGTCAATAATATTAGTAAAGGAAACACAGGCCCTATATGTGCAGTTTACATATATTTCAATTAATATAGAATACGAGTGCATGTTTTTACCAAAGGTAATATTGCATTTTTTCTTAAATGTGTGTGTGTATGTGTGTAAAACGATATAATTTACGCAAAGAAATGGGGTTCTTCACTGAAAAAGTAGTTCCTCCACCCCGTTTAGAGCATCGATATGGGTGTTTTACATTAAATCTAATGTGGGTAAATTGATGGATCTGCGACAGAGAAACTGTGGGTTTTGGGAAACACTCATCACTTTATCATTCTTTTCCCCAAACCATGCATCGCACTATGACAGTTCAGCTGCGAGTTAATGTGCATGTCGTTGTTTGGGAAATAAACCCCTGGTCCGCTAGTACCGCATGCCTCATCCTCTTGGCCATAAATTAAAATTTGATATAGATTAATAAAACAAATATTTAGCCTATGAGATGAAATGCATGTGAAATGTCTCCTTTGCTAATCTTTAAACGCGTATTGTATGAAAATGTTTTGTTATTTGTTGCTTAGGTTATGTGAGACCGGAAGCTTTATAGAGAACATTAAGTCTAAATTAAAACTTAATAAAATATTTGTTTCCATGATTGAAAAGGAAGGCTTTCATTTTTTTTCTGAATGAAGTGGGAGAAAGAATCACGCATCGCAGGGTTTTATGCATCCCCAATATGCAATGCCAAGAGAGTGACTCCATAAGGTAATGTACACTGCACACACTTTGTCTAATGTGTAAAAGCGTGGACGCATGTCAGGATAAACTAGTCCTTTAAAATGTCCTTGCTTATTTATAGAGAAGTTCTGAATTTGCAGGGTTATCAACAATGAGCGCATATTTAGGCTTGGAACAGCCCTCTGTTAAAGATTTGTGTTCATCCTTGCTAAACTTAATTGAATCCATATATATTAAGTATCGTACTCTGTATAGGCAAGTACATAAATTAAAATACTCACTCTTATCAGTTTGTAAAAAAAAGTGGTATCGGTGCATCCCTAGGCTACACCATTAGTAATGGTTAAATCAACGCATTGGCATTATTTAAAAAAAATAATAATCTACTCGTTTTAATCTTGAAATCATGATAATTTTTAGAGAATGGCTTTTTAATAATCAACTTTTCTGTCATTTATTTCTCATTTGCTAATTATTTTGTTAATTTGTTAATGTTAATATATTACATAGGCTATTTTATATGCACGTCTAAAATCCTTTGGCATTCAAATTTGCTTTAAACTTGAAAGGGAGAAAGTAGATTTGACCTGTCAGTGTGAGCACATTGCTTCTTAACAGCATAAAGCATTTCTTTTTAATTTCAATCTTTTCTTTAACCTATTAAAAAAAAAGTCAAACAGTTATTATTAAAAATGAAATCGTTTTGTTTATGGCATATAGTTAACCATTTATGCGATTGGGTAAATGGTGTATATCAAGAACTGGTGTATATAGGGACCTTTCTGCCTCTTTTGCCTCTGATCTCTATTCTCTTGAAGTACTGACACAGTTTAATTTCCACTTCTGAGAGGGCCATGTTAATATCTGGATGTTCAACTGATTGGTTGCTGGAAGTGTACGCAGTCAAAGGCATCTGTGATACTTCACCTTCTCGTCTTCGACTGAAAAGCATAACTTGAGTTAGCGTAACCTTAGCTAATTTTGACCAATGTTGAGATGAGGGCTGTTTTGACAAGATTTTGCAATTTATTTTTTCCTGCTCATCAAGATACAAGTGTAGACGTTTAACATCTTCAGTGAATGGAAGCAGAAGTGTGCAGTTCCAATTGGCTTCCTCCAGTGTTCACCGGGCTGTTGCAGAAATGTACTCAGGCCATCAGGACTGATACAGTTGCTGAAAACTCTGTGCATTCTTTGCTGCCTCTTCATCTCCACAGATGGTAGAATGGCTCTCTATAAGCATAGCTTAACATATTACTCAAGCTATGTCCTAGTTTTACAGCAATACTATCTGTTCCATACATATCCTTCTCCTCATTGTATCCAGCTGTTCTTTTAACTGCATTAATTGTATGCATAAAGTTTTTGGGATGGATGAGCTCTTTAATAGATGTAACAGCTGATACCTCTCTTGCAGATATTAGGAGCCTTCCAAGCTCTCTCATTTTCTGACGAATGTGCTCATGCATTTTAACTCTTGATTCATACTTGTTATAAAGATGCTTCCCCAGCTCTAAAATGCACCAGTCATTTCTTGCTTCAAGCGCCACTTGGTCTTGATTCATGGCATTTAAGAGTTTGCTACTTCTACCTCCTTGCAATGTTTACGCTCCAGGTGTCTAGCAATTTTTGCTTGAGCACAGCCACAAAAACAGTGTTGTTTCTAGTTGTAAACTCTTGCTCCATTGCTTTTTTTAGTTATAGCTGGAATAATGACTGAAATGTCAGGACCTGAGGATGTGGCATGACTCTGGGAGCTCTCTGTTTCACTGGTGTTTTGAGATCTGCCCTTTTTCCTGCTCTTATCTAAAGTCCACCTGATTGGCTGCATTTCTGTATTTCCTATTGGTGAATCACTAAAGCTCGAACTGCAATCTGAACTCTCTTCAGTGTCCGGGACATACTCCTCCTCACTGACTTCATCTTCATATGAGTCTGAGTGCTCCAAACTCTTCTCTCTAGCCTTAAAGACAATGACTATTACTTTCAGTTACCCTTTAAAAAAAAAAAGATAATGAAAAATACAAAACACTTACTCTGACATTCCACACTGCATTGAATGATAATGATTTTGTACATTCTTCATGGCTTGAGGGTTGCATCTTAAAAACAAACAAACAAACAAACAAAAAAAAAAAACACACACACACAACACAAGAACTTGTTTTTTCTCAGAAAAAACAAATCTCAACTAATCTAGAAAAAAAAGTACATGCTTTGATGGTGTTTTACATTTTACTGCTTTTTAAATATGCACAATCTAATTCTTTAGATCACAATCTAATTTCTATGATGATCACGCTTGGACAGATCGTTAAGATGTGTTTACAGGTGTACCCTTTCAGACAAATTCTGTTCAAAGTGATTCATATTCAGCTCAAACGAAGTGTAATGCAAATTACATTTGGACTAGTGAAATAAAGAACTACAGCACCACGAAAACCAAACAACAATAACAACAAAGAATTTAAATGAAATTAGATGTAGCGTTAAATATGACATGTGCAGAAATATTTGAGACCTAGAACAGCCAATTTAAGACTTAAGTCTAAAATTTAAAAAGTGAAATTTTAGGCCTTAAGACCTCAATGGAAACCCTGTACATGTGTATTAAATAAAAAAAAATATATATAAACATACCTCAGAGACTAGTGGGACTCCTCCTGGAACAGAGCAGTTCTCTTGTGCAGTCATATTATCATCCTTCAATAAAAGCTATATATAAACATTTATTTATTAGTTAGACAGTAAAACTCAAGGATCATGGTCCCCACTATGTCAGACCTTACTGTGTCTGTATTCAGGACAAAGTGTGCTACACAGCTTCTCTAACGGGGCTCTGGTCCCCACAATGTTACACTAGTGCGTACGCTCACAAATTAAGCCACACCCACCGTTTCATTTCTATATTTAATTTTATTACGCTAATTACAATTAAGTATGCTACGAATAATAATAATAATGATAATGTTAATAATAATGATAATAATAATAATGATGATGATGATAATAATAATAATGATGATAATAATAATATTGATAATGATAATAATAATGTTAATGATGATAATAATAATAATAATAGTAGTAATAATAATAATTATAATAATGATAATAATAATATTAATGATAATAATAATAATAATGAAATAGATACCTCAGAGACTAGACTCCTCCTGGAACAGAGCAGTTCTCTTGTGCAGTCATATGGTCATCCTTCAATAAAAGCTATATAAAAACTTTTAATTAGTAGTTGGACAGTAAAACTCAAGGGTCATCATGGTTTCCGCTACATTCATTCTTCCATGGCGGGGCGCCACACCAAAATTCCTCCCGCCACGGCTACATTACAGCTTCTTATTTAAAATATTCAATCGTTTTTTAAATAGCAGGTTAAAAATCGCACTGAAAACGTATGAAAAGGTAAGTGAATAATAACAGCGCAAACTTTTCTGTGACCATAGTAGTGCTGTGCGTTCTGTTTAACCCTTTAAGGTGCTGACTGACTGACTGACAGGTGCGTGATGCGAGACCAGCAAACACGGTGTAGCTTTCAGTTATGATGAACACAGTTTCTATAGTTATACTTTATTTATAGATAAATGTCTGTGGCTCTTCATATAATGACTTTATCTTGCTGGAGTTTATAGCTGTTTCTCGTTACTTCAGGATGCATCAATGCCGCAGTCCCCTCCACAAAGTCTATCGGAGGCATTCATAAATGTTCCTAGCAAATCTAATAAATGTTGGGAGACATACTCGGTACATAAACGCACTAAATCACACTTCAGCCGCGTTTATTTGAGGGCATGCAAGAAAATCTGCACTTGAGCAGCGTATATTTGAGACGCGCAAGAAGTTTTGTGTACGAACAGAGGATTTCGGCGCTCAAGCAGAGACTGACATGCTCGTAGGTGCCCACGACATTTGTCAATGAAATAACGCCTCATGTAGTAGTAGATCTGTGTAAAATGCCCAACAGAGTCTGCCGCCACAGCTCGAAAAAATCCTAGAGGAAACACTGGTCATGGTCCCCACTATGTCAGACCTTACTGTGTGTGTGTATTCAGGACAAAGTGTGCTACACAGCTTTTCTAACGTGGCTCTGGTCCCCATAATGTTACACTAGTGCGTACGCTCACAAATTAAGCATGCATGCCTCAGAGAGCTGTGGGACTCCTATTGAAACAGAGCAGTTCTCTTCTGCAGTCGTATGGTCATCCTTCAGTGAAAAACAAACATATTTGTAGAAATTATTCCCCCCGCGACTTGGACTCTTCCAGTCACCCCCGCCGATCAGCGTGAAATGGGCTGATCCAAAGTTTCTTGCTGAGTTTCGGAAAGTGGCAGAGGGGAGAAAGAGTTGATGATGATAGGGGTTAGTTTGATAATTAAAGCTGTGCATTGTAAATAGTTAGAGGAAAAGAAGTATTTCAATTCGAGAAGTTCATTGATGGTGTGTGTGCGTACATCTAAAAAGTAAGTAAAACAGAATGTTCAATGCTTAGTTTAGTGAAAGTTCATACCTATTTGTTTGTTTATAAACTGTACCGAACCACTGTAAAGATTGCCGATTTAGATGTACACATATATGTTTATGTTTACAATTATCATTTCTTATATCTATATTATTCCTGCCGATACATTTTATCTGTAATCATACGCTATTAACGCACACACCTTAGGTAGCGCATGCGCTGTTACCACTTCACGAGTCAGCTTGTGCAGCGGGGGTGTTCACGTGCGCAGCTCGTGGCCAACGCACACACTTTAGGTAGCGCATGCTCTGTAATGCTGTTTGCCGCTACATGAGTCAGCTCGCACAGCAGGGGTGTTCACGTGCGCAGCTATTGAGTTCATGGAAAGCCTGGGAAAACAAGCTAAATGACTTACAGTACATCAGCTGGCCACGTTGTTACAGTACCAAAGAGCTTGATCACCCCACCAGTTCAAGGCAGATCCTTATTTTCTGCGACACCTCAGAACAGGCTTACGGTTCTGTAGGATACTTGCGAACTGAAAACCAAGAGGGCAGGGTAGAAGTAGCCTTTGTCACTGCAAGATCCCGAGTGGCTCCTAAAAAACAGCAAAGCATCCCTTGCTTAGAGATATGCGCAGCTTTGATGGGTGCACAGCTTGCGAAGGTGTTGAGAACAGAACTAACTCTACCTTTTTAGAGCATCACATTGTGGTCTGACTCAACCACTGTGCTCAATTGGGTACTGTCTCAATCGTGTTGTTTTAAGGTGTTTGTGGGCACCAGAGTGGCAGAGATACAGGAGCTCACCGAAAATGATGCATGGAGGTATGTGCCATCACAGGAAAATCTCGCAGATGACCTCACAAAGGGCAAAACTGTTTGTGAAATAGGCTGCGAAAGCAGATGGTAAAATTTCTCAGCCAAACATCTAATTACTGGCCAGAGATGCCGTCTCTAACATGCACTGACCCTGACAACGAACTGAGAAATGCAACTTTTTGCAGTTTAACTACCTCCCCTCCAACTAACTCAGATCAGCAGCCACACTCCAACTTCATAGACCTGTTGAAAGCCAACATTCACCCCGACAAAGTACCAACAGCAGATGATTACAAAGAGGCAGAATTGGCAGTCCTCTGCCAAGTTCAATCTGACTGCTTTGGTGAAGACTTAACATGCTTAAGATCAGGTAAACAATTGCCAAAAACCAGTCGACTGCTATGTCTCGCAGCTGAATTTGATCCTGCAACCGGTCTGATACGAGTGGGTGGCCGGCTTCGTCGACTCAGCCAACTAGAAGAGGATGCCATACATCCTATCGTCCTCGACTCTCAGCACCCCACTACTAAACTGATAATTAAAGACTTTGATGATAGGTTGCATCACCCAGGGCCAGACAGGGTGTGTGCAGAGCTCAGACGAAAGTACTGGGTGCTAAAGAGACGAGCAGCAGTGAAAAAGCACCAATATCAATGCATCGAGTGTCAAAGATGGCGAGGAAAACCAACTCCACCTAGAATGGCAGATCTCCCCCCAGCAAGATTGCGGACTCATAAGCCAGTCTTCTATTCCACAGGTGTGGACTGTTTTGGGCCGTATACTATAAAGGTGGGACGTAGAAGTGAAAAGAGATGGGGAATTATCTTTAAGTGTCTGACTTCACGTGCAGTTCACCTCGACATACTCACTAGTATTGACACTGACTCCTTCCTAATGGCCCTTAGGAGGTTCATTTCTAGACGTGGCAAACCTTTCGAGCTCTTAGCAGATCAGGGGACCAATTTTAAAGGAGGTGAAAGAGAGCTTAAAGAGTCCTTCACAGCTCTTCATCCTGAACTTCAAACCCACCTTGCCAGCCAACAGATCCGATTTCTCTTCAACCCACCGAGCGCGCCCCACTTTGGCGGATGTTAGGAGAGAGAGAGATACGCTCCTTAAAGTCTGCCCTTCAAGTCACACTCGGCACCCAGACAGTCAGTGAAGAAATATTAAGAACAGTGCTAATAGAGATAGAGGGGATTCTCAACTCAAAGCCCATCGCCTATACTTCTTCAGACATCAGTGATCCAGATCCAATAACTCCAAACATCCTTCTGATTGGGCGGCGAGACGCTTCGTTACCACAAGTCATGTATCACGATACTGAGCTCTTAAGCCGCATGAGATGGAAACACAGTCAACTCCTAGCTGACCACTTTTGGAAACACTTCATTCGCTACTACCTACCAAACCTTCAAATAAGGCAAAAATGGAAAACTGAGGGGGCAAAACTTCAAATTGAAGACACTGTAATGATTGTAGATCAACAATTGCCACGTGCCCTGTGGCCAGTGGGAAGGGTTGTGCAAATCTTTCCTGGGAATGATGAACAAACTAGATCGGCCAAAATTCAAGTGAAGGACAAAACCTACATTCGGCCTGTAGCTAAATTAATCTGCCTGCCCCCACTCCCAGATTGGTTTGAGACTTACACTTGACTGTTATCTCATGTCTCTATAGCAAATATCTCATGTCTCTATTCACCCGGTGAATTTGGGGGCGGCTGTAGAAATTATTCCCCTCGCGACTTGGACTCTTCCAGTCACCCCCGCCGATCAGCATGAAATGGGCTGATCCAAAGTTTCTTGCGGAGTTTCGGAAAGTGGCAGAGGGGAGAAAGAGTTGATGATGATAGGGGTTAGTTAGATAATTAAAGCTGGCATTGTAAATAGTTAGAGGAAAAGGAGTATTTCAATCCGAGAAGTTCATTGATGGTGTGTGTGCGTACATCTAAAAAGTAAGTAAAACAGAATATTCAATGCTTAGTTTAGTGAAAGTTCATACCTATTTGTTTGTTTATAAACTGTACCGAACCACTGTAAAGATTGCCGATTTAGATGTACACACATATGTTTATGTTTACAATTATCATTTCTTATATCTATATTATTCCTGCCGATACATTTTATCTGTAATCATACGCTATTAACGCACACACCTTAGGTAGCGCATGCGCTGTTACCACTTCACGAGTCAGCTTGTGCAGCGGGGGTGTTCACGTGCGCAGGTCGTGGCCAACGCACACACTTTAGGTAGCGCATGCTCTGTAATGCTGTTTGCCGCTTCATGAGTCAGCTCGCACAGCAGGGGTGTTCACGTGCGCAGCTGGTGGTCAACGCACACACATAGCCAATGTATCGACCAGCATTGACACCAATTGCTCCTCTGGTTAACCCATTGTGTTTTTGCTGTATGTTTCATTTATTGTAAATGTATATTCATTTATAATGTAACTTTTATTAATGTTATATTGTACTTTTATATGTTTATTCATTTTAAATTTTTTTCTATTGCAGAACCACACACCCATACACACACAAACAAGCAAGTTGATGCCAATCAATAAGTGAAGATTTAATCATTCTCTGGAGTGAGACTGTTGTCTTGACCCGCAACCCGTAGCCTTCAGCAAACCAAACGAACTAGCTCAAAGACAGAGATTTTACAATATTAGTTAGAAAGTAGAACTCAATTTACAATTTACTCCTACAAATAATTAATTCCCCATTTAGTGTGAACTCAACATGTGTCATTATCGCTAGCTGTTGGCTCAAAGTTCGCCCTTAACATGCATCACAACGCATTTTTGCATTTTTATGTGGACAGAGAATTAGAAAAGAAAAAAAAACAGAAAAAACCTTGTTTATAAAATATTTGCTTGGTCCAAACAAGAGTGCATCTAAATCCACATGAAACAATTAATTGACTGACGAAACCTAGTATAACATTTTTAATACTTTATGCTCATAACAGCCACAGTTTATTTGTGTATTTGAAGTTGTTATTAGAAAAAATGTCATTTTAGAGTTTAAAATGTCAAAACTGAAAGAGTGATACTTGATGACAGTTGACATAAGCATGCAAAAAATCTCATTCACATTCATGACACATTTCATCACACGCTTCACGTGTTACCGACCTAATTTTATCTTTAAAAAAAAATCATTTAGACTGTTGTGTCCGGTAGTGGAAATATGTTGGATCTTTACTGAAACACGGCACTAGAACGTTTTGAACAAAGCAAACAGGATTTATTATTCTTTAGAGGTTTTACAGCAGCATGATACTGTCTCACACTCTTCTATCTCTGATGATCACTGCACTACCATATTACCCGGCAGCGCCCCCTGTATACAATCAACCACAGGCATATGTACAGAACACACACAATTTCAGCTGAACTACAACAACAGTAGCATTCAGCAGTATGAACAAAATAATACACTTTCTCTTTTCTTTCATTAATTCTTATTTTTGGTGAACAAACACCACATAGACAGTGCTTGTCACATCCAGAATGACGCGATCACTATGGATCCAGCAGATAATTTAATAATGATAATAAAACAAGGTAATCGCTCTATTGAGGCTCCAGCCCCAGAGCGCCCGCCAGTGTCGGCTCCAGCCCTAGAGCGCCCGCCAGTGTCAGCTCCAGCTCCAGAGCGCCCGCCAGTGTTGGCTCCAGCCCCAAAGCGCCCGCCAGTGTCGGCTCCAGCCCCAGAGGCCTCTCCAGCCGGCTCTCCTAAGAACCCCTGCCTTGTGTTTCCTGCAGGATCATCCATGGGTCATCCCTCCCACCCCTCCCTGGTGGTCCTTCCCACTGTATTGGACGGATTCCCCGGCCGCACCCTGGCTTCCTGGCGGGGCGCCTGAACCACAGACTTGCCCTGATTTGGCCCTACCTTCCCTCCCTTTGTTCTTGCTCCGCTCTGCCCCCCCCCCCCCTGGAAGCCGCTCTTTAGAGGGGGGGTAATGTCACATCCGTCAGTGACCATCTGAGGGCGCTGTAGTGCACTAGGACTTTGTAGGCACTGAAGCGTCCAAGGAAAAAACTACATTCTCATACATACCATGCGCATACACCGGAACACTTACACTGACCGGTCATCTCATCTGTTTTGTTTTACCGTTGATTATCTGGACTATATATTCAACCATACCACCTTTGTTTGTCATCGCGTCGTTTGTCTTTCTGGTCTTCCATGTCTCGCTTGTTCCTAGTTCCACAGTAAGTCTTGTATTCATAGTTTGTTGTTCCTGATCGTGTTTTCGTATTTTTGCCTAAGTCTAGTTTGTAGTGTTATTGTTTCTGAGCCTTGTCTCTGTTTTAGTTTCTGGTTTGTCGTTTGTTTGTTACTTTGTATTTTTGATCACCTTGTTTGTTTCACTGTAAATAAATCTGCACTTGGATCCGCACCTTTTTGTTTTTGTTCCTGTTTTGATCACGCTAAACGTGACAGTGCTATTTTAGAAAAATTAATTACATTAACATTACATACACTTATGAATGACTCTTTATGTACCCTTAATCTTAACATGAAAAACTCTAAGCATTGCTGAATGTATCAAGCAGTATGTATTAGTTGGTCAAATTGTCAAACCTTTCTCCAAGGCCAATCACATGCTCCGTAGTCATATGTAATTTCCTCTCCAAGGAAAATATCCCTGGCTGCAAAAAGGCACAACTGAGGTTTTCCCTGAACCACAATCTTTTTGACAGTGCAGTTGGGGTGCAGATTGTCATCATTTACCAGCCGACCGAGGATTTCATCCTCATGACAGGCATCAATGCTGCAAAAAAATTAATAAAAAAAGCAAATTTTAATTATTCTCTCTCATAACAATTTAAAAAATCTAAAATATGATAACACAATGAACTAAATATATATGTAAATTTGAAAGGTGAAAACACTTATCACCACTTCTTATTTTGCCATGTAAAGTCAAACATAAATACGGTATTTTGATTGCGATCCCGTCTATGCTCTGCTTCCACAAATCTATCATCTCCCTTGTATTCAACTACAAAACTTCATAAACGTAGACAAATAAACTTTACGAAAAATATAAATAAAACATAAGTTAGGGTTCAAAAATCTCACATTAGCATTCTCTCTGTGTGTGAATTATATACAAAGTAATTATTTTGAAGTGGATCAAAACCTTTTATAAAAGATGTTCTAAATCTATTAAGCACCTGTTCTTTTCTTAGGACAATTTTCTTAGAACTTTTTTGATCCACTTCAAAAGTTGACTGCTGATAAATAAAAAATAAAACACACACAATGCATATTTATGTACTTTAAGGCATATTTTAAATTTGGTGATGTTATTATTTTTAACCTTAAATTAGTAACTGTTTAAAACTTTATAGAACTAACATAAACTACATTTCTAGGAGCAGAAGGTCACACATGTTTAAAATTTAACCTCAGTATTATTACAGCAACCTATATAATAGTGTATAATAATATTATTTGATGAAATAATATATGAAAAGGCTTAGATGTTGCAAAGCAATTGCACATTTAACTATTTCACTTAATTTATTAAAGCACAATACAAGAACCATGAAATCTTACCTTTGTAATCATCTATATATTTAGTTTACAAAGAATGGATCTTGTCGGTGGAGCTGGTGATGTGTTTCTCGGCATCGTGTAAAGGTTTAATCCTCCGTCTATTCATTTTGTGGCTCAGGGTTTTGGTGACCGTCAGGCTGCGGCTCATGCACTCTGGCCTTTGATCCACACATCACCCAGAGAGTTAGCACATTAGCACGCAAAATATATACTCTTGTAAACAAGCTGAATCACATACCCAACGACAGTTTATGTTGTACGTGTTTTAGAAATACCTACATTGAAACAACATCGATTGAAACATGCAAAAAATCATTTAAAATAAAATTAACTTTGCCTGATACATTTTGAACCACGACATAAATATACGACCGAAACACTCGTCACATAACCAATTTTATTATATTATGATAAGGAAAAACAGTCTAACTTGCCTACAAACCTTGATTTATTTATTGATGTATCTTAATTAAGTTGATTAAAGTCGAATTGCTTCATTTGATGTTCCAATTTGCCCACGTGCTGTACGCAATGTGTAAATCGCGGCAGGTGTGCTTAAGGGTGCAGTTCAATTCAATTCAATTCAGCTTTATTTGTATAGCGCTTTTACAATGTAGATTGTGTCAAAGCAGCTTCACATAAATGGTCATAGTAACTGGAACAGTGTGGTTCAGTAACTGGAACAGTGTGGTTCAGGTTTTAGTGTTTAAGTTCAGTTCAGTTCAGTTTAGCTCAGTTCAGTGTGATTTAATCATTACTGAGAGTTCAAACACTGAAGAGCCAATTCATCGATGCGTAGCTCTACCAATCCTGAACCATGCGAGGCAGTGGCGACAGCGGAGAGGGAAAAAAAACTTCACCTGATGGGAGTGAAGAAAAAAAACCTTGAGAGAACCAGACTCAGTTGGGCACGACCATTTTAATTTCTCCGCTGGCCAAAAGTCTTGTGCAGAACTTCATTCGCCGTGGTTTATGCTGGAAGATGGCCTCAATGAAGACTCGTCTGTCCCTGGAGCATCGCTGGAATCAGACTCATGTTCTCCACTCCCCACGACCATCAGCGCAGCAGCAGCTCAGGATATGGCCTGGTCCCGGATATGGAATCCTTGGGATCATCACGTTGCTGGTCTTGGATCCAATCAGTGACTCCGCCTAATCTGAGGACCTCGGGATGAGTATCCCCAGGTGAAAATAGAGAATAAAGAAAATAATTAGCGTAGCTGCTGTTCATAGTGTATATAAGCAAGATGCAGAAGCCAGTGTGGAACCCGCTAGGTGATGCATTGAGTGTATGCTTTACTAAACAGATAGGTCTTTAATCTAGTTTTGAACTGGGAGAGTATGTCTGAGCCTCGGACGTTATCAGGAAGGCTATTCCAGAGTGTAGGAGCCATGAAAGAGAAGGCTCGACCTCCTTTACTTGATTTTGCTATTCTAGGTACTACCAGAAGCCCTGAATTTTGAGATCTTAAAGAGCGAGTTGGTTCGTAGCGAGACAGAAGGTTGGTTAGATAAACAGGAGCTAGATTATTTAGAGCTTTATAGGTGAGAAGTAATATTTTAAATTCAATACGAAACTTAACAGGCAGCCAGTGTAAGGAGGATAAAATTGGGGTTATATGATCATATTTTCTAGACCTGGTCAGAACTCTGGCTGCTGCATTTTGTACTAATTGAAGTTTGTTAATAGAGGATGCTGGGCAGCCAGCAAATAGAGCATTACAGTAATCCAGTCTTGAAGTCATAAAAGCATGGACTAGCTTTTCTGCATCTGAGATGGATAGCATATTTCGTAATTTAGCGATATTTCTCAGATGAAAGAAGGCAGTTTTTGTGACATGGGATATATGGTTTTTAAAAGTTAGATTGCTGTCTAATATGACACCCAAATCTTTTATAGTAGAGCTAAAGCTAACTTTGTATCCCTCTAATTGTAAATTGAGTTGCGAGATCTGCTGTGTGCAAGATTTAGGCCCAATAAGTAATAATTCTGTTTTGTCGGAGTTTAAGAGAAGAAAATTGTTGGTCATCCAGTCTTTGATGTCTTTGATACACTCATATAGTTTAGAAAGTTCAGACGTCTCGTCAGGTTTAGTTAAAATTTATAATTGAGTATCATCTGCATAGCAGTGAAAGCTGATCCCATGTCTTCTAATAATGTCTCCCAGAGGTAGCATGTAAATTGTAAACAGTAAAGGGCCTAAAACTGATCCTTGAGGCACCCCATACTTTACTGGGCAGATTTGTGAAGGCTGTCCATTAAGATTCACAAACTGGTAGCGGTCAGTTAAGTATGACTTAAACCATTGTAGAGCCTGTCCCTGTCCCCAGTACCGCAATCCGACTACATGAGCGGTATATAGAGCAGCACAGCGATACACACACACTCAAGTCAGGTGAATGGTCAAGGTGGGGATCAATGAAAAAAACGGCACTAGGCATATCAGCAACGCCTCCTGAGTATTTTAAAGGCAAAACATAGTGGGGACCGGGACTTTGGTCCCCACCATGTTTTTGGTCCCCACATTGTGAGTGTGCTAACATGCTGAGGTCCACACCATGTAATAAAAACAAACACACACACCTACACAAACTCAGCTTCTTAGGGAGATTTGAGATTGTTTGAAGGGTTGAGGGTGAAAAAGATTCAAATGTGCAAGCGGTGATGTACCAGTCCAGCCTGTGCTACTACTCCAGCAGGTGAGCGTTCAGATACTGACAGGTTTGCTTTGTGAGAAATGTCTGAGCTGATTCTCATGGTTCTGATATTCACTAGTGAGGCCATGAAGCTGCTTGGGATCCCGGGACACCACATTAGGCACTGCCTCACTAATGTGGTAACTGGGTTTTCCAAGCTCACGGTTGCTGTGAACTTGAGCTCTTGTCCTCATCAGTCAGATTGTTTGCTCAGAGTTTGACTGTCACTCCTCAATTCACAGGGCAGCGGCTCTGCTCCGCACAAGTGCATCCGGAAGAGCACAGGGATTTCCCGCAGCTTCCTGTTGGAGGTGGACGACCCAGACCGAAAGGGAGTCATAATAGACGGCAGCGGCAGATACGTCATTCCCATCATAGACGCGTGAGTAAACTGTACTTGGCATAGCTACATGTCCAAGTCTCCACATGATGTCTGCTTGTGTGTGTTTGCGCTCGATCTGTTCAGTGAGGCCTATGCTGCTGAGAAGAGAAAGAGGCCGTCCTTCTCCTGCCAGACCGAGCCTTTGCCCTCCTCGTCCTCAGCAGGTGCAGCATCTTCGGTCCGGGAACCCACTCCCTATTTCCACCAGAGACGCGCTGTGACCAGAAGAGACCACGTCGCTGAGAGACCTTCATCCAAGAGACATGGAGCCAACGTGTAAATATTGTACATAGTTTATTAATAAAAGATAATAAAGATTATAGCTGCATGAACTGGTGGACTGGTTAACCTTCACTCCAGTAGTGCAACACACACTAATTAATTCATTAACATAATTTTATGAAGTTTTGCTTTAATTTAGGAAAAGAAAAACTCTACTAGGCTAAAATCTGATGTTTTTTTCAGCGTTCTTACTCTACATCTTTAATGTCAGGTTATCCTTCAAATGTCAGTGTAAAGTGTTGAGTACACTATTAGTGCTCAGTCATGTTTTTCATAGTTACCAGTGCTGATGGAGTTTTTTAAAGTGTCATATTCTGCTGGAAACGTTTAATTTTAATGGTAATGAATAAGCTGAGGTATTGTGAGCAACTTCACAAGTTGGCCATAGTCTACACAGATGACATGCTCATCTACTCCCAGAACGAAATGTTGCAGCTTGTCTGGTCTTCAATGAGCCCAAGAGAGGCCCCGTCACAGTTGCATTTGCTAAAATCAGGTTCTGTTATGCAGAGTATTATAAGATTTTGAGAGTGATAACCTGAATATGATACAACATTTATCTTTCAGGTCAATCCTTTTTTCATAATTGGACCCCAAATCGTTACATTTTCGACCCTCTTGAAACCATGATGGTGCATTTAAAGGGTTAATCCTAAAAATAATCAAACATCACTTTAAATTTTGAAAACATTTCATTAGTTTATTTCGCATTTGGTGCTTATTCAAAATCTTTTAGCACTAACACACAGACCATTTCCAGAGCATTTAGTTGTAAATACACTATTAAATATTATTATTTACAGTATTATTTCTTAAACAATAATATTTAATACACAAAGTAGCCATTACAAAATTTGTCAAGCTGTTTAGTAAAAACTTAGTTTATTTATGCAACTGCATTATAGGACCTTGATCTCTGCTCTGTTGACTTTTGATGTGTACAATTCTTAAGCAGGATGTAAATTCGGATGTGGATACATATGTATTATTATTATTATTATTATTTTGTTCAGTTATGACTCAGAAGTCACATGTCTCGGTGTAAGCTGTGTGAGGTTTGTGATGGTGTTGATGTGTCGATGAGGGTGTTTATTTCAACTTTAGCGAAAATGAAAGATCAGCACTTATATTGTGTGGATGGCATCGCTATTTATTTTATTCCATTTAATATCCACAATGCAATATTAAAGTAAAAAAAAAGACAAGAAACGTACAGTGAAACAAAGAAACAGGTTATAAAGTTTTACAGAACTGGTCACACAAGTCTGGGGGAAAAAATTTGCTCGTAATTTGAGATTTAATTTCTTCACCTGCTCATGTAACTATTAAGGATTTTGATTTTAATAATTCACCATATTTAGTGTATGCAGCAACAACTTTATTCTCAGTAACGTTGAACAGAAATTTTGTGTCTCCATTTACTGGAGTGGGCTATATGCCCAATAAAAGTCTACTGTCTGTGACCTTGTAAGAGTTTTGAGTTACTATTTAAATGATAAGTCAGTGTATTAATTAAGAGGGGTAATCCCAGAGTAAAGATAATATTGTCTATGTAAAACCGAGTCACTGCTTGTGAAAGCAATGTAGTTTAACTCAAAACAAACTGACTCATGAGCAGGAAATCATCCCAGCACAAGTCTTGTTTATTTAACTTCAAGTATTAACTTAAAAGTTTATACTGTATGTTAGGGATATAAGGCCAGGTGTATTGAAAGATCATACACTGTAATTCAGTATTGTTTTCTTAGATGGAATGAGACCGAATGCAGTTGCAGTAAACTAATCCCAGTCTAGTTTGGCATCTCAATTCATCAAACTGGAAAATCCAGTTTATGAGTATGACTGACCCACAAAACAACATGTGATCAAGTAACACACACTGTGAGATTTTTCACAGCTGCGTAGCTGAACAACACTGAAGCGAAAGTTCTGTGGTTATTGCTGGCAAATAGACTTGTATGTAAATGAACTGATCATTTGGTTGGTTATTTGGGTTTTTCCAAATACAGGTGTACAGGACACCCTCTCACCCCCCAAAAAAGACTGTATGTATGTGCCAAAAATGTGAATTTCAGTTCTTTAAAACGGCAGTCTACAAGTATTTTGTTCTCCGTTACTTTTAGAAACCTGCTGTAAAAGGCAGAAAGATCATCTTGACAAGGTCTTTACGGTGAAGCTCTTCAATGCTAATGAGTCTGATGTTTCAAGGAGTATGTGTAGCTGTGTGGATACTGTACACATTAAAAGAACAAATACAATTTCTTGGTAATACTTTTTAACCCAAAAGGATTTTCTTCTCAAAAAGTAATCTAAACAAACAACATTTTTGGCAGATATGTCATTTACACATCGCTCTGTTATGTGTTAATATCTGATTAATTGCTTAGTACATTAAACCATGCAAATTGGTATTGGTATTTTTATGTTATTAGCTATACTTCTCTTCTATACAATGCTTCTGGTTACTGTTAACAACATCAGCATGTCATAGTGTGTTTAGCGTTACGTGTAGAATTGCAACTTATCTACACAGTCTATCATTTCTAATTGTCATACCATCCAATATTCATATTGATAAATTTATTTATTCCAGCTGCTGTGAGAAAAGGCTGTTAATGACCCTTACATAGGGTCACAGTAGCCTTTATCTGTCTATAAAAGTCCTTCTGTACAATAAGACAACAAAGATGGAAATCTGCCGCTCAAATTGGAAAGCATTATCGCATGCTTATACTGTGAATCAGGCTAAGGTAACAAGATAGATTTGAAAACTGACTGGTTAGGTTCTTGCTCATTCTTTGAATATATATTTTTTTAAATTACAGCATTAAGTATATTCTGGTAAACAAGATGTCTCTCTGAAACACCTGACAATACATCAAATATCAAACTAAAGCAATATTTGCATATTAAAATAATATCTATTTACTGTCTGATTGAAAAATATGTGTCAGTTTACAACATTTATATTTACAGTATGCATTCAGCAGAATATGTTCTGCATTTGTCACAAACTTCCCTATGCCGTCACGTGAGACTTCTAGAATTTTAATATTAGTCACTTCTAAGGTACTAGACCAATGATTCCAGTAGATTGCTCAGAGAAACCTCTAAACTCTTTTGCCCTTGCACTTTACAGTGAATAAAGAATTGTTTTCTGTTCACCACATGAGTTTATACAGTATGTACCATTTATGTGTGCACCACTTTGTCTGCTTCAGGATAATTATTAGTTACAGTTGTTTCCTTTTGCAGTGAAAAAGACCCCAGTAGCAAAACCCAGTAGCCCGAGAGCAAGACCAACTCCACAGAACACTGATGGACCAATGCTGGGCTGCTTTACCTCCACATCTGCACACAACACACACAAACATTTGGGAAATTCATGTGTTTTATTCGTGATTATATGTGAGTGTTGAATAAACACTCACCCCATGTTCTGGTCTGAGGTTGCTGAAGAGCTTTGTGCTCCACTGAACAGCTATAAATGTCGCCTTCCTCAGGAATGAAGCTCAGTCGAGAAAAGACATTCATTGTGCCATCTTTGTTAGGGTAATATCTGCTGATGGTTGATCCGTCTGTCACATTCACATTGTTCTTGGTCCACAAGACTCTGACCGGCGGAGGGAAGAATCCAGTCACATGACAGATCAGAGTGTTCTTGAGATTTAATTGTGGATCACTTTTAGGATAAATTGAGCTCCAGGGAGGTTCTGGCAAAGATTAGATCAACCACCATTTTAAACATTTTACTAAAACATTTTTTTGTTAAGACTTTATAATAAGATTGTATTAGTTATCGTATTTACTATCACAAACAAATGATGAAGAATATTTATAACAGTATTGATTCATCTTTTGTAATGATAGTTAATAAACGTTTTTTTTTTTTTTTGTTACTTCTTGTAAACTCACGGTGCATTAACTGATATTAACAAACAAGAATCTGTTGCTGTATTATTCCTAGCTCATGTTAGTAAATATTGCAAACTTATCATAAAGTGTGACTCATTTTTATCCCTATTTTTGTCTTACCAAGTACTTCAGGTGAACTGGCATACACCTCTCTAAGCACAGCCAGGTAGGCTTTGCAATTGAATTCTGCCCTTTTAGCATCCACATATATTGGCGGAAGCACAGCCTGACCAGCAAATTCAGGTAATGTAATAACATCTTTCTGCTCTTTGAAGTCCACGTGTGCCAACTGTTCATCATCAAACATGACAATAAAATCTTCCTGATCTGCATCACCACACGCCCCAATCAGTCCATATTTATGATAATCTAAAAAAAAAAAACAGGTTTACAGGTCTGAGTATTATTATTTTTGTTAAGGAATAGCATTTTTAATATATTTACATGAAGCATACATGAGTATAATCTTATTTATCAACTTGATTATCTATGAAATCTCATTTAACAAGTGTGAAATCGTTTACGGTATCATTAGTTATGTGTTACTGAAAAGCAAGCAGCTTTAAATGGATAGTTCACTCCAAAATAAAACTTTACTCTCTATGTACTCACACTAAAGTGGTTCTAACCCTTAAACACAAAAGAAGACATTTTGTGGAAAGTTGAAAACCTGTGAGTACTGACTTCCTTATTAGTAAAAACAAATACTACAGCAGTCAATGGTAACAGGATTTCAGCTTTGTTCAAGATACCTTCTCTTGTGTCTAGCAGAAGAAATAATCTCTTAAAGGATTGAAGCCACTTGAGGAAGAGTAAATGATGACAGCATTTTAAATTTGGATGAACTAAGTCTTCAATGCTAAAATGATTTTATGCTTGGTTCACTCACCTTTAGCTTGCACACAAACACAGATGAGTGTGATTCTTAACAATGCCTCCATTGTACATCACAAACAGTAAGTGCAGGTAGCAGAAAATGCCACTCGACGGCATGTCAGTAGAGTTTTGTTAGAAATGGTACAACCTATTATTCAAACAAGCTTTATTTAATCACTTACCTCATCCAATTGGCTGTGCAGCTATTCTGTGACAGAACAGTCTCTATGGGACATGGTCTGGGTTGAAGGCATGAGGAACTCTGTTTTAGTTCCTTTGTTAACCACTAGATGGTTCTGCTTCTTTACCACAAGTAACATTTTGGCCACTTTCAGGTACAGTTAGTCAAACGCTTGCTATGTAAATATCTAATTAGCCAATTAAATGACTGCAGCTTCATGCATTTAAGTGACTTTGAACTAGGTTAATGGTGACATATAGGGGCTAGTCTGAGAATCAAGGTCACAAACAAAAATGAAAAAAAAAAATTGTGGTTGTGTTTTCTTGACACACTTTAGGCGCTTTAGTGCCAACAGAGCATTGTTTAAACACCACAGCCTACTGTACTTGAGTATTATAGTTAATGTTGCAACCTCCTGGCTCCAGAAAGTAGCAACAAAAACCAAATAAAGTTCCAAACCAGAAAATCAAATCAACTTAAATATATTTAATCAAAAATTAAGTGAAATGATACATGAATATAAAGAAAAGAAAACAAAAAACTCCAAAACTGAAGAGGGAAGGATGAACACCGGGCTGTGTCCGAAACCGCATACTTCCATACTATATGGTACGCCAAAATCAGTATGCAAGCCGAGTAGTATGTCCGAATTCATAAGCTGCGTCCCAAATGGCACACTATACACTCATGCACTATGTACTTATGCACTTACACACTCAACAGGATAGTATATGTTTGTAGTGTTGTCCCAAATGGCACACTAATGTTTTTTTACTAAGCGGAAATTCAAACCGTTTCCCTGATGATGTTTGACGGTTGCCAAATCAGTGAAATAAACAACCGAATTATCAAATAATACCTGCGGTAAGTATTAGTATATTCATGCAAACATTTGTTTGTAGAGCAAGTAGTTTGACCGTTTTTTGCTGTTTATTATTCCTTGTCATTTCTCCCATAGGCGACTGAAACGGAAGTTCTAAGACAATCGCGAAAACAGGCGCACTTCCGCATTTTGGAATAAGGTCAATTGCAATGAAACTGAACCCTCACCTTCTCCTAGAAGTACATATGCGATCCATCATTTAACAGCTTGTTTGCTGGGATATGTTCAGCAGAGCAGCAGCTCTTGTCATATACAATGTTGATTTTGATCAACAAAATGGCCGCCGGGCTTTTTGCACCTTTTGCATTGCCTGACTAAAACTCCTAAGCCAATAGCTGTAAGGAGAAGCGTCACCATCCAATGAGCTCTAAATAACTAGAGATGGTCCCGCCCTCTCTCTCGACTCTCTTGCTAAGACCTTATGAATTAATTTTGCCAGACACGCTTGTGAATTAAGTAAAGTTAAGATTACAACAAAATCTTATTCATAGATTAAAGTAAAGCCATTACTAACATTCCATTTACAGTTTACTAAGTGGTGACATCGCTTTTAAGTCTTATAAAGTTTGATGTTGGCAATTGATATATATATATAAAAAATAAAAATAAATAAATAATAATAATAATAATAATAATATAAATTAATTAAATAAATAAATTAATAAAAAAAAAAGGTAAAGAAACAAAATTCCCACTTGACTGTTATAAATAGAACTTTAAACTTCACTATCACTTCACCTGCTCAGTCTTCAAGAGGTAACAGTTTTCCAGGACTACCAGACAAGCCACACCCCATATCCTCAGCTCTCCATCCATCTGCCATGCCGTGGGGGGACGAACGCCCACCCCTACCATCCTTACACATCGTGTCAACAAAGCTATCGGGCCAAGCATTAACTATTTCATGTCTGTCATACATGTATGATGTTGTAAAGATTTGATTTCTAATTCTGTTTGTTTTTCAATTTCAGAGATCATGACTGCCGGCTCCAGAAGCTGACCCCCATCCAACCTATTACACTCCACACCCATTCCAAATACATTCACACTCTTCATAAAAGATACATTCCACTCACACAGCATGTGTGTGACATGTTCACACTAGCCTTTCGATTTTGAGATGTTCTGAACTAACCTCAAATTTCAATCTCTCAATCCACCCCACAATATTTGATCTAATTTCTTTATTGAGCCCCTTTAGTTGGTTTCGAGGGATATTACCAAGGGCACGGGTTCACTTCACTATGGTCCCCCCAAATTCTCGAAATCCTCAGAACCAACAATCATCACCTTTTGAACTATATCCCATCATCTCCGCGGCTATCTAGCGGGGCTACGAATGGGCCGCATCTAGCATCCTCGTACAATGCGACACTGAAGCGGCTGTTCAATGCATTAAGCGTTAAGGGGCGTTCTCATGCCATTAAGGCGCTAAACTTGGACTCGAGCCAATAAACAGTTTTGTATAGTTGCTGAACATGTATCAGCTCAAAACTGACTCTGTCTCTTTTCTTTTTCTAGAAGTTTTGGCGACTGGCTCCAGAGGCGGATCGCCATCCAACACCAGTCCAACACTATCCAGAAATGATATTGCCCAAAGCCACCCGCTTTATCACACTACGCTACGGATACCTTTCCAAACACACAGCCCGCACCCTCTACGCTATGTACACCCTGGCTTTTTGGCCTCCTAAGATGTTCTGAACTAACCATAACATCTAACTTTAACCCCACCATCCACCCCACCGTATCTGATCTGATTTTGACGAATAAAGAAACTCTTTCATTCTTTGTCAAGCAAAGCAAAACAGACCAAATCCAGAGGGGGTACTACATTTACATTTTGACTCATTGCGCTTTCCAACCCCTTTTTAGCCTTTACATTTAGGAGAACCCAAGAGCCCAACTCTCTCACCCCCCTCTTTACTGATGACGCTAACCGTCCAGTAACACGTTTTTTGGTTTCAAAAACACCTAAAAGAAGTACTCTGCCTCAGGATTCCCCCCAGAACCATTCTCCAGCCACTCATTCAGAATTCGGGCAGCCACCACAGCAGCCCACCATGGGTTCTCCCAAGGACAGATTCAGATCCCCGGACGATGGTCTTCCGAAGCCTTCAAATCATACATTCGCCTCAGCCACTACCATCTCAAGGAAGCCCAGCTGATCCTCTCCAGCTGACACCCAACCACTGGAGCTCAAGGGCACGAGCACAACTCTGCTATTTCCTCCTATTTTCCCTCTAAGTAGCCTCTTAGCTACCTTTCATATTCTCCTCTCTCAAGCACGAGCTATACTCCGCTTCCCCCTCATTTTCTGCCCTCCTCCGCTCCAACTCTCTGGAGTTACTCTCAACCTCTACCCCCGCAGGGGTCCTGCCGAGCCCATCCTCAGCCCAACCCTTAGCAACCACATGCTAGCAAGAGCCCTCACCGCCCCCTCCTTCCTCCCATCTCTTGCTACACCCCCCCCCCCACGGGTCCCCGCAGGGATCGCTTCGAGCTTCGACCCCCGCAGGGGTCTCACTGCCCCCCCCCCCCCCCCCCCCAGCCACTAGTTCCCCCCCACCCCTTTACCTTTTCCGGTCTCAAGATCCTCAGCCCCTCTTTCTCCCTTCCAGTATTTAATAGCCCATTCTTTTTCTACTTTCAGCGTTGAGTAATTCCGCTCTCCATCCCCCCTTTTTCTGATCCCCTTTTCCATTTCCCATCTTTCCCTACCCCCCCCCCCTCCCCACTTATCTTTTCAGCGTGAGTTCCTCCACTTCTTTTCTCTTTAGCGACCAGTTTAGTCGCAATACTATCTTTCTTCTAGCGTTGAGTTCCTCCGCTACTCTCTCTCTTTTCCATAGGCCATCATTCCCCAGCTCTAACTCTCGCAGGAGTGACTAAAACGAGCTTTGATTCCCGCAGGAATCATGCCACGGCCACCTCTCGCTAGAGTCTTCACCACCCCCTCATTTTCCCAGACTACAGCAAGAGTATTGCCCCCGCAGCTCTAACTCACGCAGGAGTTACCCTGAGCTTCGACTCCCGCAGGAGTCAATCACTTCCCCTCCCCGACCACTAGAGGAAGAAAAAAAAAACAACAAAAAAACTCCTAACTTTTCTTCTTTCTGACGTTGAGTTCCTCCGTCCCTCTTTCTATCTCCCTTCCGGCATTTAGGCGCCCCTTCTTTTCTTTATTACAGAGCCGAGCGCTTCTGCTACCCCCCCCCCCAACCTTTTACTCCCACTTCCCCCCCTCTCTCCCTCCTTTCACAGCGTTGAGTTCCTCCGTTAATTTTCTTCCTTCAGCATAAGTTTACTGCTATCTTTCTTTCTTTTAGTGTTGAGTCATCCACTATCCTTTTCTTCATTCCGCATAGGCCCTCACTCCCTTAGTTCAGACTCCCACAAAGTCCCCCTAGCTTAATCTTCACAGGAGTTCTTATAAGCTCAGGGCTCTCTCCCGGGACAGCACGCCAAACTAGCTTTATTATCAATCATCAGCTAAGTGTGAAGTCTTGAATTGTTTTTTAGGGAAAGAATGAATAGAGCAGAGAAAAATTCAGTGGAACTTCCTTGGGGTTCCGTATAAATGTCTGAATGAAGAACAAGAAACTCTTTTGGAAATTAGTTCTTCTAAGAAAAAAATACATTGTCAGAACAAACAAACAAGTTTAATTGAAGGAAAAAAAAAACTAAACCAGAGACAAATGTTATAAAAAAAATACTAGTCACTGAATTAAAACAGGACAGGGCAATAACAATACAAGGATCAAAACATGACAGGAAAAACAGGGGAAAATGCAGGGGAAAAACAAGACTCAGCAAAGAGTCTGTGTGAATGAGGTGTCTTTATAGTCCAAGTAATCAGTCCAACATGAGCTTTCATCATGAGCTTGTGTGTCAGGAGAACCAGAAACTGGTTTCTCCAATTACATTATATTTTGAGCATTTAATTTGTCATTTAATTATTACAGGATTTTACTGAGTTGTTTATTGAAATATCAAACACATTTGATTTCTCATTTGAGAATGCATTTTAATTCATAATTTGATTGTAATTCTGACATCCATATATAAATATATATATACACAACAGTTAATACAAATTAACAGTCCACATGTGCTAAGAGTTTCTTTTTGTAAAGCGAGCTAGGTAAATGTAAGATGAAAATTCACATTAAAAGTCTTTCTGGAACTTTTTGTGAGGATTAGAAATACTGCAACCTTTATTTTTTTCAAGTGAGGAGGTCTGAGATAAACTAGACTTTTTTTGGGTGAACTTGCAATATTTTGCTCTCAAACTAATTTTTTTTTTAACTTAATGAAGAAATTTTTGATATTAGTTGAGTAAACAGATTAAATGTAGGTGTTCAGACATTTTTACAGAATTTTGCCAAACCAAGAAAACAAATAAATAAATAAATAAATAAAATAATTTTAACGTTTTTCAAGTTGGATTTTTTTACAGTGTAGAAAAACTTAACATAATTTATGCTGATGTAGTTTCTCTCTAAATCTTTTGGTTTAACTTTAACCATGTAATTTAGGACGAGGCTCTGAAAAGTGTGATTACTCCATGACTCCATGTAGGTATTATGATGTAAAATTCACCATCATATCTGTTCTCTAAGGTTAGGTTTGGACAAATCAACAAAAAAATTATTTCCTTTATTTCAGCTTCTTCGCAAGATGAAACATGAATAGTGAGACTGCATATTAAACTCATGAGAATGGGAAGACGCCTGTTGACAAATAAAAATTGCTATAAACCCATCATGAAATGGTCTCCTGATAATTGTTGCTCAAAGAAATATTTGCTAATATTATTTTTCTATTTTTAATTGTATCTCTGACTCTTGGTCTAGATTAACTTGTGCACACTTTAAATATTTTGTAGTTATAAGTGAGAAACGAGTAACACATGTAAATGAAACCACTTGACCGACAGCATCAATGAATGTTAAACAGGCCTTAATGCACCATTTACAAGGAAAATGTTTGAACTACTGTAAAATTTAAAAACACTTAGAAATCAGCAATTACCCTTTTATTATCAACACTGGTGACAATCAGAAAATAAAAATCAACCCAGAACAATACAAAACATACTGAAATATTACTCCACAAGAACAACATAAAATAAAGGCAAAGAAAGAAGTAAAGAACTTTAAGCTGCATAATTCAATTATTCTGCAATGCATGCTGGGAGGTTTGTACTATGCTGGCACCCAGCATGCATTGCAGCATAAATGAATTATGGATTTTTTTAGCAACCATGGTTGAGGTTCATACCCTGATTCTTGATGTCTGTGTGTCTTAAATGTGATGCTGGAGCTCTCAAGGGTTTGTGCATGAAACTAATTAAATTATTAAATTCTTGTTTGTTTGTTGACCCTCCATGTAAACTTGCAGTATTAACCCATACAATATCAAATAAAAGCTGTTTTTTTTATTATTCAACTTATAAAATACTAGAAATTATATCAGTAACAATTCAGTACATACAAGTTTCTCATTGCCTTTCTAGCTATAACTGATGAGTTTTAGAAACACAGTTATGACAGCTAGAGAAACATTAAAATGAAAGAGTAAAGGATCAAACGCCAAACTAAAGCAGCCTCTGATCTCCACGATGGTGAGGTCAAATGAAACATTTTAAATAAAAATATATAAACCTCTGTTAATTATCAAATATGCTGGCAGATATGAGAGAAATGAAGCCAAACTGTAATCAGTGAAGCTGCTAATGCTTTTGTTTAATGGGGTTGTTTAATCCTCTGTTTTAATTGAGTTGTTTTGTTGTAATGTTGTTACTGTATAGTTTTATTTCTTGTTCTTTGCTTCAGGGATTGTGCTTGTTAACAGCAGGTGTTCATCAGTGTCTGAATTTAGTCATTTGTGGTCATTCAAGCTGTCTAGTGGACTAAACTAATCCACTAATTTAGGGACTAGTGAATAAGGGTGTGTGTTGAGATTTCAGACATTCTAATTAGTTTCTCGAAAACAAAGGTTAGATCTGTTACAGTTATTTTCCATACTTTGTCCAGAAATGAGCAGTTAATCATTTAAAAGGTTTTCACTGTAGATTTTACAGACTTTTACTGCTCGGGACAGTAGACAGGATTGTTACTGGCCCCTATTGGCCAGTAACAATGAGCACGTTATTTTTTTCCATATACCTGGTCACAACAAGTACAGCGAAAAGATGGCAACATGGCAGCAACATCAAACTGTGAGGCTAAAAGAAAATTTAAAGCAGACAATTACATGTGTAAAAAACTAAGAAACTGGAAAAATAAAAATAAATAGTTGTCGGTTTGGCAAGCCATTTTTATAAAAAATAATTTAGAATTCCAATAAAATACCAGCACATTTTCCATACTGCTTTTCCATTTGCATAAAATCTTGAATTTTGCTCATTATACGATTATTAACATTTTTAAAATGATTGATTCATTTGATTCATCTTGATTCATTCATTTATTTTCTTGTCCGCTTAGTCGCTTTATTATTTCGGGGTCGCCACAGCGGAATAAACCGCCAACTTATCCAGCACGTTTTTTATGTAGCGGATGCCCTTCCAGCCGCAACCCATCTCTGGGAAACATTCTAGATTCACAGATATTATTTTTATTTAAAATATGTTGCTAAGAAATAGCTATTAACTTCTTTTTTTTGGTGGGGCCAGTGAAAATTTTGCCAGGGCAAGTAAAAATCTCAACCAATGGCCCGATCGGCCCAGTAGGAAAAATCCAATGAACCCAGTATATATATGTATATATATATATATATATATATATATATATATATATATATATATATATATATATATATATATATATATATATATATATATATATATATGGGCTACTGTAAAGTAAATATGGTTCTATCATAAAGTTTTGAATTAAACTTTGGATTTGGAGAAAACAACTTTGATATTGTGTTGATTTTTAGGCATAATAAAGATCAAATGTGAATATGAATGGATTTACATTGAAAATTTCAAATGCATCAAGAAAATCATGAGCTAAAGGAGTTTCAAACCATGTTGAACACACAGAGACGAGCTATTGTGCAAAAAGAACTTAAAGATGCCTTTAAAAAGTTTCAAAGTACTTTAAAAAACAAAAAAACAAACCCCCAATAGGTGGCAGCAAGAGGCCACTTTATTTGAGTAAAGCATTGAGCAATTCATTCAGCCAAAGAAGCGAATAGGATGAACGGACAGTTGAATCAATCACTGAATCATCGACTCACCCGAGTCTATATATATAACATAGTTAAAAAAAGCAGTGCAACACACACTAATTAATTCTTAATTATTAATTAATTAACACATACATTAATAAAGAAAACGATCAACACATTAATATAGAAATGATAGAAAATCCCTCAATCAGCCCTTACGATCATGCCCTCCCAATCATCCCCATCCACCGAATTGGCTCTATCACTTTCTCTTCACTCCACCAATAGCTGGTGGTTGGTGAAGCACTGGCGCCGTTGTCCTGTGGCTGCCGTAGCATCATCCAAGTGGATGCTGCACACTGGTGGTGGTGTGGAAGTGACCCCCCCTCATGATTGTAAAGCGCTTTGGGTGTATAGCCATACACAATAAAGGCGCTACATAAATACACATTACATTACAGTCTTAAAATTCTCTAAACCAGTGGTCTCAAACTCAATTCCTGGAGGGCTGCAGCTTTGCATAGTTTATCTCCAACCACCTTCAACTCACAGCTGCCTAAAAGACTATGGTAATCTTAAATAGCTTGATTATTTGGATCAGCTGTGTTTGAATAGTTGGAACTGTGAGTGCGAATGTCAAAATGGTTTGCTGGAACTTCAGAACATGATTATAGCATATCTGCAAAATGTGATTACTCACCCAAAACATTTCATTCATATTTCAAAACTTAGTTATCATGTCAGTAATTTTAATACACATTCACAGGTTTCTCCTATCATAAGTAGTATCTTTTACTGTATGTAAAAAAAAATGTTATCAACAGGTTGTTTTTGTTACAGTCACATAAATTAAATGTTTAAATAGCTCTGCTTATATTTTTTTACCATCTGTACACCAATATAAGTAGAGAATGTGTGTGTCCGTGATTGGGGCTGTGTCAGTGTGGTAATGTGGGCTGGTGTGGCTACAGTGCCAGGGCTGAATTTTTGTCTCAGTCCACCCATGGTGTCTGCGGTCATATTTATCAATATCTGAATTTGCAGGAAACAGGGGAAAAGAAAGTAAATGTAAGCTAGACCACTGAAATAGTACACATTCTTTTTCACAAGATAAATAAAGTTAAAAGTTTTACTTTACCAAACATAATGTCCATTCTGTTGTCCAGTCAAGGTGTTTCACTGTGTAGTTGTATTGATGTCCTTCACTCAGCTCTTCTTCACTTTTGATCAAAGTCTTTCTCATCTTGTTATACATAGTTATACATAGCACAAAATATAAGACCAGCATTGTTGTTTTTATCATCATGGTACTTTAAAACCCTCTGAGTCATTCATAACACTCCAAGTGGTTGATTCATAATATCCTATAATATCTGCAGATCATCCAACAACAGCACAACGCTAAACCCTGGAATTAGAATCTCTCCAAATATATATGTTGTAAAAGTCATTAGTGAATGAGAACCTGAAGACAAGATCAATATTTTAATGGTCAAAAATGAGACTTATTATACGCACAAATTAGACCCCCAAAATTAAAACCCATTGCTTTTACAAAAGTTTGTAGAATTTACTATAAAAAGTGCCAACCTTCAACACTGGCTCATTGGAGATATGTGCCCAGGGCTACATTTTCTTGCAGTTTTTGTTATCACAAATCCACTAGAGTAAGCGTGAGAGAAGCTGGTCGACTTGTCATGATTAATAACCCAACCGATACAAAGTAATAGAGAAAGGTGGTATAACCATGTTATAACACTGCTCTTTGTTTTGGGCTTTGTTTTAACTGGTTTTTGTAACCAGCCTTCATTTGGCTCAAACCGCAGCCCACTACGCCTCCAAAATCTGATGCCGTTTAAAACAAACTCCAAAGCAAACCAGTCAATCTGAAAAAAAGCTGTATACATACAGTATAGACGTAAGGGGTCAGCGGGACCAGCCTGAAGCATTTGCTTTACATTAAATGTTTTTATTATGTACTCCAAGGCACATAATTCTTGAAATGTAGCCCTGGCATATTCCCTTTATATATAAAACTTTATCAATTTTGTGTTGCCTCATCTTTTCTTTTTTCTTTTTTCTCTGCAGATACTTTTTATTGATTCAAAACATTAAAAAATGCAATACATAGTGTATTAGTAACCAAACACCAACCAAAGAACACCCACCCTATCCCTGACAAAGCCATAAAGATAAAATAAAATAGAAAAATAAAATTTAGTAAAATACATAAAAAATAAGTTCAACACATTAAACTCCAATAAAAGTGAAAAATATATTTAAATAAATCATAACAAATATAATTTACGTATTAGCACTGTCTACTATCATTAAACACGTGAGTATGATCACATTATTTAGCGTTACTCAACAGTCAGTCCATGCTCACCATAAAAGAAGTCCTAAATCTTGTGTGCATGTTTTGTTTGATTAAGTAAATTCTATACAAGAAGACAGTTCCTTAATCCAAAGATGCAGGGGATGGACTATAAAACATTTCAAGTGAATGGCAATCAGGTGCTTTGCATTCAATAAACACAGGTTTACAAACTTCTGTTTGTATGTTTTCAGATATAAGGCAGGTGGAAAAAGAACACACATTTTAGGGAAAACAGGGATTTTTTAAACAGGCAGGGAATTGAAATGAGTCAATTATGACACATAAAATTACTCAGTTTATATAAGGAAAAAACTATAGATGCATGTTTCCTTTTCATCTTGTCTGAGCTAGCAGACACAGCATAAACACTAAAGACTAAGACAATCTACAAAAGTAAAAAAAAATTAAATGTCCCATTTAAGTAAAGCTACTAATCACTTTTTACTTTGTCTTTACCAGTAAGATTACATTCCATACAATGTTATTTATTTAATACTTCATATTTTTTACGATTTTGGTATGATGTATTTTAAAAGTGTAGAAAGTAGGAAATTTCAATGTCTAACTGACACATAGTTGTCATCTCTGCAAAAAATAAATAAATAAATATATATATATATATATATATATATATATATATATATATATATATATATACACACACACACACACACACACACACACACACACACACACACACACACACAGTTGAAGTCAGATTTATTAGCACCCTTTTGTTTTTTTCTTTTTTTTCTTTCTCTTTTTTAAATGTTTCCCAAATGATGTTTAATAGAGCAAGGAAATTTTCATAGATTGTCTGATAATATCTTTTTCTTCTGGAGAAAGTCTTATTTGTTTTATTTTGGCTAGAATAAAAGCAGTTTTTAATTTTTAAAAAAACAGTTTTGGGACAAAATTATTAGCCTATTCAAGCTATTTTTTTTTCTCGATAGTCTACAGAACAAACCATTGTTATAGAATAACTTCCCTAATTACCCTAACCTGCCTAGTTCACCTTATTGACCTAGTTAAGCCTTTGAATGTCACTTTAAGCTGTATAGAAGTGTCTTAAAAAATATCTAGTCTAATATTATTTACTGTCATCATGGCAAATATAAAATTAGTCAGTTATTAGATATAAGTTTTTAAAACTATCATGCATAGAAATGTGCTGAAACAATCTTGCCTCCAATAAACAGAAATTGGGGAAAAAATAAACAGGGGCGCTTATAATTCAGGTGGGCTAATAATTCTGACTTCAACTTATATATATATATATATTTAATGTATGTCTGTGTTTAATAAAAAAGAAAAAATATGTAATGAACACAATATAACAAAATATAATTAATGAAGAAGCTGAACAAACCTAATCCTACCCATAAAAAAAATCCTAAAATCAGAAGAAAATAATAAATGATGAATAATAATGCGGGAGCAAGCTAACCTCAATTGTAAGCCTAAACATAACATAAACTACAAATATGTCCCTAACAACCAGGAAATGCTGTTCATGTTAACAAGATGTTGCACTTGGTAAAAATACATTTTATGAAAGCTCATGCTTCACACAATTGCACTGATAATTATTTGTCAGAGTTGTTGATAAAAGGTAAAACTAATGTAAATAAGTGTATTGTCAGAAGCCATTAATATCAATTTCATTTTGCCTTTATGTTTTTTAACTCTCAAAGAAACAGGAGCTAAACTGACTCACATATTTATGAGTTTTATTTAAGATAGATTAAGCTAAAAATCTATAAAGCATATATAACATTTTTAACAAATTTGTTTTCCTAAAAGCATCAAGTAGTGTTTTAAAAACAGGGCAATTCTAATTTTACTTTATATTTTGTATGAGCATACAAATCTCATTTTTATGTAACAAAGATATTGTTATATGCTATTTTTGTTATATTCTGTATATATGTGGAATAACACATTCACTCTGCCTTATAAGAAGGCCATCTGCTTGTTATAGTATAAATATACTTTATCCAGTAAGCAAATAAGCAAAAACAAAATGAGAAATCAAATTTAAGCATATATCAATAAAACATGGTGGCTTTTTAAAATCTGAGTACGTTCAATTGTTCACTTACTGTATATATATTTTGGAATACCACTAAATAATGTTTATTTAAAATTACCTACCTGCTTTGATGGCTGTCAAACAGGACAACAGATAAACAAAATACAGCATAATTCTAATACAAAATAATCCATATAACTCAAAATACAGACACTATTTAATCTTTCTGTAAATCTGTTTCAGTCATCAGTTTCCTGAAACCAGAAAAGTGTTTGGTTCAAGAACAAGTAACATGATTTACTGGTTTAAAAAAACAAAAAACAAAAAACAAAAAAACGCTGTTTTCTGATTAGAATACTAAGTAGGCTACATTCCTTATGCTTGCTTTTTTTGCTCCTTTGCATGCATTGCATGATGATTCATGATGTTATACATGTCAAGAAATAGACCTAGCAATACTATGGTTTTCCCTAAAGAACTGTTAATCATATAAGCCACTTTACCTTATCAGTGCAATACTGAACTATCTACAGTATGTTAAAGTGGAAACCTGTGGATACACAGAGAAAAGTATATATGGTGTGATTTAATAGTTCCCGTAACATGATTTCTTTATTTTTTTAAGTATATTTTACAAGTATCATCACCTGCTATGTGCTTCTCTTAAAAAACTACACAAAACTACTATTTTTGCTGTTTCAAAGTTATCAAAAGTTTATTTGAAAAGTTTTATTAACTTATAAATAAATTAAGTGAACTATTCCAAATTATTTTATTTAATCTCAATTTATTTTACTACATTAATATTATATTACTTTAAAATATTTTATTTTATTTAATCAAGTGCTATTTTTGGCTTTCCATCTGGATTTTGCCAACCCAATTTAAAAGCTTCCCAAATCCACATGCAGATCAGTAAATGCAAAATTTGGGTATCATTGTAAAGAGACCCTTTGGACTTTTATGAAACACTGTTAAAAGTGATTCAAATAATTGTATATGTTGTCTCTGTTATAATAAACCCCTACGCATTTTTTTTTTTACTCAAATTTGAAAGTGTACCTTTTAGGTTCTGTGTGGTCTATGTTGCTGTAAATAATTGTGTTGGTGCATGTCAGTAATCATAAGAAAAAAGAAAAATCTCTGTATCATAATCCATGCAAAAGTTATTCTATTAATCTCATAATGGAAACACATTTATAGGGTATTGGGCCAGTACAAGTTTTTAAATTTTAAAGAATGCGGAAGTAAATGATGTCACAAACCCAGTACAGGGTGTGCAAAGTTCTGTGGCTTGCTAAATATATTTATTTGTAATTAAGATTGGACAAAATATATAAGAACTAAATTAATTCAGAATTAAACAGATATGAGGAAATAGAAAGTGCAAGAATGACTAATGGTTTTAGAATAGAACAGAATGATTTTTATTGTCACTGTACACAATAAATAATACACTGTTTTCAAAACTAATGTGATGCATTATTTTGAGCTTGTCTTTTTTGTTTGTTTAATACTGTACTAAATCAAAAGGTCTTCGTTCACAATACTAAGGAATAATGAAAGGGTAAGTTCATCCAAAAATTTTAATTCTATTATTAGTTATTCATTCTTGTGCTGTTCCAGTCCCCAGAGACATTTGTTAATCTTCGGAACCCAAATTATGATATTTTAGAGCACAAATGTTAGAATGAACACACTGGATGACAAAGAAAAAGTCATTTAATACTCTTCCACATTGCTGAGGATTTGACATGGACTGCTTACACAGACGCAGTGCTGAAGAAGGCATAACAATGCCTCTTATTCCTCAGGCATCTCAGGAGGTTTGGAATGAGCCCCTACATCCTCCGCTCAATCTACACCTACACTGTGGAGAGCATCCTGTCTGGCTGTATCACCACCTGGTATGGAAATAGCACCAGCAGCAGTCGCAAAGACCTACATTATTGTGCAAACTGCTAGATGCGTAGCAGCAGGTGAGCTTCCATCCCTCCAGGACATCTACACCAGGCGGTGCATGAGGAAAGCCAAGAGAATGATCAGCGACTCCAGCCACCCAAGCCATAGACTATTCTCTTTGCTACCCTTAAGCAGACGGTTCCGCTGCATCCGACCACGCATCAGCCGGCTGAAGGAAAGCTTCTTCCCTCAGACTATCAGGCTAATGAACACGTAACACACCTCACACAGACTTCCATACCCCTCACTGCACACCATCAATATGTAGCATGCACTGCACTTAAACCAATCCATACTTGAAACAATACTGCCTACAACTATGTGGACACCTATTCATTGTACATAGTGCTGTCAATTTTACATTGTCCTGTATTTTATTTATTTATTTGTTATTTTTTGAGGAGTATGCTGTTGTATTTTGCACTGTCATTTTATGTGCTTTATCTGTATTGGGGGAGTGCCAGGAAGTGAGGTGTATCTAGATGATATCGTTGTTCATTCAACAACGTGGCAAGAACATTTATTGTTGTAATCTCCTTTATGCTTTCCTTTTGATACTTGTTTGGAGTGGGGAGCTCCAACCTCCCTTAAGTTTGTTTGGTTGTTCTTTATTATGTTGTTGGGCTCCCCATCTCTTGTCAATTGTTGTCATCTCTTGGATTGTTTTGCTGGTTATGTTATGTTAATAAATAATTTAGCTGGAGCACTTTTGCCGTTGATTATTTGTTACGTTTTCTTTGGGTCACGAGACATATTTAAGTTAGGGACCGTAACATTTGCATTGTCGTTGTATTTGCACTACCTGTATTTTGAACTGTCTGGAGCCAGCACCTAAGCTTTTCACTCATCATAGCACACGTGCTGCTAATGATGTGACAACAAAAGTGATTTGATTCATAGGAGCAAAATTGAAGAATAGCTCATAATAAAATTCAGTTTAACATTACTTTTTGGCAGAAAACTTCTGAGTCACTGGTTTATTCACACTTACTGCAGTGTGTCAGAGTTGAAATTTTCATGATTTCATAAAGTCTTCCTTCTAAAACTGTTCCCAAAGTCTGACATCCACAGGAGACATAATACTGTGAGTATACTGCTTCAGAACTGGAGGTGATTCGAGATCCTTGTTCATGTCGCATCTTGCACCGAAGCTGGAAAAGAGCAAATAAATCAGTTCACAAGACTGCATGTTGATGGTTCAGGTTTCTGCCTTCCAATCTATCCCAGCATGGATCAACATTTATCCTTTTTCTCATTACTTTATTAATATGATTATTTGAATAATGAATAAAGTTAACACATTGCTTAATAAAAGAATGATCAGTGTATTTGCCTGTCTCTTTGTGACTATTTTCAGGAGCCAACAAATTATGTCAGAGGTCATGGAGACATCGAGTGGAACTGAAGGGCTTGATGATTGAAAACAACTGTACAACTGTTTTCCTATTTGAATTGCTATGTGTTAATACTGTCTAAAGTGATTTTGATATTATTATGTGTTAATTCTGTTTAAAGTGATTCTACTCTTTATTCAAGATAGACTTTGTGTTGTAAGGATATAACTGCCTGAATGTAGATTCTAGCGGTTTTTAACCAGTTTTGATAAAGACAGCTGAGAGTACACTTAACCTTGGGTAAGAAACAGATTGTACTTTAAGTGTGTGCGTTCTACTTGATTGTGGATCCTTTTCACAGGTCTGGGGTCAGCTCTAAACATTCTAGTGGATGTCTGACGTTTATATGCTTAAGATATTGTTCAGAATTGTACGCACGCAAATGTTCCTAGTCTATCTGTGTTTTAACCAATTAGGTAAACACACTTATATTTATATATTTATTTATTTCAATCTCTGACTCCGGCTCTTCTTCATCTGACAGACTGCCCATTCTTTGGGTTAAACTGTAAATTATCCCTACAATGTAAAATATAAGTAAATTTATTATTAATCGTTTGTGCTGCTAAAATGACTGTTGGAAAAGTAAACAATCACAAAAAATATTTCTTTCATAATCAATTAGAGCAGTGAAATTCAGTTTAAAGATTTTATTTACTCACTTTGTGCATAAACGTACTGATTCTGTGACGTCCCAGAAACTGAACCTGAAATAAGAAGAAGCGGTTATAATAAATCAGAGCATGACTTTTTCAATAAAATACTTTTTTTTTTTTTTTTGCAATTGCTTTACTATTATTAAATACCAGATGCAGTTTTATTGCTTTCCCATAGAACATTTACCAGTATCCCGTCTTTTTCTCCTCATGATGAGTGCAGTTATACTGAGAACAGACAAACCCACGAACACCAGCACACCCATCACTACTG